>NC_079442.1:45268668-45473668 GCF_903798145.1 Danio aesculapii | reverse complement strand
ATAAGCTGCATGAATGCTAAAGCTATAAACAAAAGTGAAACCATCAAGCCGGATCCCTATTACGTTTACAAATACAAACACAGGCATTTTGAGCTCATTTCTGGTTAATGATATCAGAATTTACCAGTATTTTGGAATGAATGTGTGAACGGTCTTTCCCAAAAAATTCCAGAACGTCCTCGCCTGTGTGAATGGCGCTTTTTTGAATTTACCAGTAAAGTCGTTTCGGTAATTTTCCGGATATTTACTGGAATCACTGTGTGACAGGGGCTAATGTGTGTAAGCGTTTGGACTTGCATAGGAGCACATCTAATGTGCTCTGCGCTGGACTTTAGACCGGCTTTTAGTTGGTCAATGTCGCAGTCTATTTCAGTTCCTCAAAATAGCAACGCACCAACAATGCGCCTTAACACACCTCCTTTACAGAGTGGAGCAAATGGATTTGCTATTTAAACAACGTGGTGTAAAATATGAAAATGAGGGTTGTGCTGGATTGAAAATAGCAACAAGTCGCATCAAACACGTCTTGTGTCTTATTGTGCTGGGTGTATGATAGGGCCCATTAAGTTGTTTGGTGAAATCGTATTCATATCGCTGTATATATCGTAGAATAACAAAATATTGCAATGTTAGAATTTCCTAATATCATGCAGTGAAAACCATTGACCTCCATAGTAGGAAAAATGTATACTATGGAAGTCATTTAGCAATTAGGAATACATGCATCTGCTCATACATGATGCAGAATTTCACATTAAAGCTCTGTTGGTTTGAATCATCTAACCAAAGTATTCAGTTATGGCGTAATTTTTGAAAATCAATATTGATCATTAATGTATTTCAGATTTGTTTCAGTGATGCATCTCATCTTTGATGTCTGTGGAGTAGTTGCAGCTGCCGAAATCCAATTTCTTTTTTTTTGCCAGCCAGACTACATTGTGTCATTGGTCCAGACAGTGTGCTTTAAATTAGACGAGACGGTTTGTCAGATGTCAAGCCTGCCGAAGCGATTCCTTCCTCTGATAGCGCAAGCACACACAGCATGGGTGGGGTCCGCATGTCTGTCTGTTGGCTTACCCCCATGGAGGAGTCTCGGCCTTCTGAAGCTTGTCTAATTTTTTTTTTACTCACTTTTTTTTTTATTTTTTGCTAGCTACATGCTTTTGTGTGATGTCCTTCACATTTTTTAAGGGGGGTTTGTACTATATGTGTGTAAAGTGTCTCTTACTGGAAGGATTTTTTTGTATCAGCTTTGTGTCTGATGTTGTGTTTTGCGTATCATACAGTTGGCGAAGAAATTAGACACACATGCAGGCTATAATTACTAGTGTGTCTGTTTCTGGGGTAATGAGTGTTGAGTGAGCGTAGCAGCCTAGTAAGTATGCGCTTTGTTGTTAATATGCTACTGTGCAGTAGAGGAAGTTTACAGAGACACATACACATAAGCGCTTCCAGCAAGGGTCAGAAGTCAGCCAGCAATCGAAATGCCTCAGCCTGAATTGGTTGCACCTTTCGGGAGCGATAAACTCCGCTACCCCCTATTTAAAACATGTTTACGTGTTGCAAAAGCTGTTATTAGCGAAACACATTAACTGTAATCGCTATTGGTCTGGTTTTACAATAATATGCTGCGAAATGAACCTCCATTTATTTCCTCCCTTTGTCAAATCGCTGTTCTTTTGTGTGTGTGTGTGTGTGTGAGTGTAAGGAAGAGCTTGTCTCCTATATACATCCCAAGCCCCTTTTCCATTCCTCATCACAAAGGCAGCAGCTATTCCACTTTCTTACTGAATAGCGAGTGTGTTCTCGCTCTCGCCAATGATGCCCCCAAACAGTTATTACCATTTAGGTCTGCAAAAAAATGGAGATGAATGCTGATGCTGCAAAAGCCCGACCTAATTCAAGCTGTGAAATTGCCTGTTTTGACAGTGTAAGAGACCTCCTGCATGCTCCGTTTTAACAGACTTTTGTTCTGTGCCATTCTCACCCTGTCTGCCTCTGTTAGGTGGATCTGTGGAGGAATGGCGCACGCAGGGTGGGATTCAATCTCTGGCACTCTGTTTTGCATCTGTTTGCCACTCTCGGTAACATTTTCGGTGAGAATACAGTGGTTGTGGCAGCGGCACACCCTTTTTACTTAGACGCTGTAGGACTGTGAACGCCTCACTGATTCATTCATTTTAGGACTGACACATGTAGCATTTACATATTGCCATTTCAATGGTGGCCGGGAAGCAGGACTTGACACTAACTTTTTTGATCACCAGCACCGTGGATAGTAGTTTTCCAACATTACCAGCCACTCGCCATTTTCACTAGCCACGTTTCGTTGTCGGGAAAATGTATTTTAAATGCATAAATTTGACCTTGACATGCTACAATTACGTGATTTAGACTTTGTGTTATGTCTACATGCCTCCTCATTCAGTTCACTTTTTTTTAAGTGTATGAACTTGCTTAATGTGCATGAGAAAATGGGTTGTGGTTTCAAAGTGTCGCATTGCAATTTGTTTTTACTTCACAAGTCTTTTCAGGGCTCAACACTAAGGATTTACCAAATTTATCTCTGACCACACCAAAAATAAATTAATAATTATTTCTTATAGCCACAAATGTTAAATAACATGTCAAAACATGCCAAATATAGCTGAATACATGCTCTTTTTATTCAACAAATACTTTCTTAACAATAACAATCACATTTTAAAAATTATTATTGCCATATATCCAAAACTATGCACAGTAGCCTAGTCTGTCCAGGCTAAATGTCTCTCAGATCACTAGTTAACTACACATACATGGGAAGTTAATCTCCTATTAAAGCAATGTGATTGTAAAAATGATAATTAAACCATATTAACAAAAATAACCCTGAACAAAGGAAAGCAGGTGAAAAACATACCGTGTGTGATAATGGAAGGATGATCACACGCACACGGGTAACATTAAGCCCGTAGTCTGTTGTGTTCAAAGAATAGTTATAACAAACCGGCAGCCGCTGCTGCTTAAAAAAATGTTTTAAAAACATCCGGAGCTTTTGGAAGCAGCAAGACTGTGGGTGCACAAGCATCACTTTTTGTCTATTTTAAAGAGAACCGATCGCAGCAGTTGCGTTTCCAGGCGCCAGGAAACAGGAGCGCGTATGCTTTTCAAGCAGTTGCGCGGATTACATCACCTGTGCGCACGAGTGATCATTCGGTATTCACCTGCTTTCTTTTGCTCGCGCGAACGCTATTTTTGTCGATCATGCTGCTTCTCAATTCTAAGATGACATTTACTTTTTAAGAAAACTATAATTTAAAGATGATCTTCAGCCAGCCAAAGTGGCTAGTGGGAGTGTCTGTCTAACACGCCAAAGTTGTTAATGTAAAGCCCTGCCGGGAAGTGCAAAACTACATTACAGCGCGTGAAACACTTTTACGAAGCTCAAGACAAACATTTTTACCTATCATAAGATGCAATAATATAGGAAAAACAATTTTACAAAGGACGAAACAAATTTACATTTTAGAAAAAAAATTAACAAGACGCAAAACACTTTTACCAGTCCTGAAACAAATTTAGAATTACAGATTCTTTGCGGAAAGGGAATGTACCATACTCCGGAAGTGATGCGGAATGTACCACACACCTGAAAATATAAGCTTGTGTGTGACTTTGTAGACACGTTAACACGAGTCCAAAGGCACAGGTTAACATGAGTCTACAACTATAAAAATCATGGTTTGACCAACTGCGATAAAACATCGTTTTGTCATTTAGATCTTTTCTGAGAAAATATCAGCGTGAGAGTTTGTGGAAACATGTAAACGCAAGTACATTGAAACAAGTTAACATGGGTCTATGGAAACAAGTTAACATGAGTCCACAACCAAAGCACAACATATGTTGACTGATAAAAACATCAACACCGACCTCAACGTGTAGTCCTGAATAGCTCAATTAGATAGGTTGATTGATACTCGTGCTGAACTTTTTGACTTGGGTTCAAATCCTGTTGATGACATGTCAATTATAATTATTTCTTTACATTAATTTTGGTTATATACTCTTCTGCCACACAAATATTACAATCAATTATGTTTACAATGACACCAAGTAATAAGAATATTTAATTGGTATGGGCATGTTTTGTTGCTGTGAAAAAGTGATGAATCTGCCAATCTGCATACGTGAATAGTTTACATCTGGAAAGGGGTCCCAGTTAACACGGACAGTTAAATAGTAACACCGGCATCGTTCAGCTTACTTTTAAGAGCCCTCAAGCAAATGTTTACACTGTGTAGACTTACGATTACAGCGTTTGAGTGGCCCTTGTTAAAATATTGAACACATTGATGCAGTATGTCTGGTGTTTCCATCTGGTCTGCGTCCTTTAGAAACTCCAAACACCGACCACACGTAAAGCAAAACCGTGTTAAGCTGCTCATGTGTTTGCCACAAAAAGGGCAAAACAACCCTCGACCGCAGTTCATGTTTGGTCACGATAAACTTTTTTACGCCATGTACTCCACAACATGAATTTACCGCGCTCCGCACCAACCACAACAACACTTTTCACCGCGTGACTTCCGGTGTGTGGTACATTCTCTTTCAGGAAAAGAATCTGTCATTGTAAATTTGTTTCAGGACTGATAAAAATGTTTTGTGTCTTGTTAATTTTTTTTCTAAAATGTAAATTAGTTTCATCCTTGGTAAAATAGTTTTTCCTATGTAATTGCATCTTATGATAGGTAAAAATGTTTTCCAAAATGTAAATTTGTCTTGAGCTTCATAAAAACTTAGTAATGTTGTTTTGCACTTTCCGGGCACTGTATATCCTACTTTTTATTGTTTCATTTTTCATTGTTGTTCATTGTTGTTGCAGATGAAATATAACATGGAAAACACGGTTTAAATATGTTCCAGTTGGCTAGATTAATAGTCATTCAAACAACTATACCGAAGCCTCTGTACTAGATGGTTGGTTTTGTGCATCAGCCATGTTTGTAGTTTATTTACACTTTTTTACCTGAGTTTGTAGTTCTTTTTAAACATTTTTTTTAAGATTTATATTTGGCCTTTTTGCCTTTATTAGATAGGACAGTATTAAGACAGGAAGCGAAGTTGGAGAGAGAGAGGGGGGGGGGGGGGGAGAGGGGGAAGAGGGGAGGGTAGGGAAATGTCATCGAACCGGGATTCGAACTCGGGATGCCCTGACGTGCTACTGCACCATATGTCTATTGCGCCGACAGTTTGTAGTTCTAATCAATAATTCACGTCCAACACGCAATGTATTTTGGTCAGTATTAGCGGTTACAGTATGGACGGTTCTACACTTCAAATTTTCGGAAATAGTAAACCATCCAGGATCCTTTGGCATACTCTTTTCAACACACTATGGTTTGGGACATACTATTTCTATTCTTGAATACTATTTAGGACGGATAGTATGCGAATTGAGATGCAGCATGTGTCTCTGTTAGGTGGATCTGTGGATGAATGGCACACGCTGGGTGGGATTCAATCTCTGGCACTCTGTTTTGCATCTGTGTGCCACTCTCGGTAACATTTTCTGTGAGAATTCGGTGGTGGCGGCACACCCTCTCTACTTAGACGCTGTAGGGCTGTGAATGCCTCACTGATTTATTCATTTTAGGGCTGATACATGTAGCATTTACATATTGCCATTTCAATGCCAGAATGATATCCTACTTTTTCATTGTTTCATATTAATCAAGGTCAAAATGACATTTGTACCCTCTTTTTGTATTTATCAGGCCTCTTTTAAAAGGATAGTTCGCGCCAAAATGAAAATTTTGTCATCATTTGCTCAGCCTTTACCTTTATGATTTTCTTTCTTCTGTTGAACACAAGAGAAGATGTTTTGAAGAAAGCTAGAAGCATGTAACCATTGACTTGTATTTGTTTCTCCAACTATGGAAGTCTAGCTTTCTTTAAAGGGCTTCTATTATGCAAAAATCACTTTTATAAGGGGGTTTAAGCACAGTTTGGTGGCAGCAGTGTGTGAATATAACCAGTTTCTAATGGTAAAGATATATTAGTTTTATTTTTTATAATCACACATCAGAAAAAGAGTGTGCAGAAACACTTTGATTGACATTCTCCCTTTGTATGTGTCATCAGAGGGGGAAATCCCCGCCCACTAGTGACTAATCTCTCCTTCATTAGCATAGGAAGTTAGTCTTGTTTTTGGAATCCTCTGCTATGCTGACACACAGGGGTCTATAGCTCCGCCCTCTTTTGAAAAGAGCATAATCAATTAGGATCAAAGCCTAAAAGGGGCAGTTTCAAAGAGTTATAAAACATAATTTTTTTATTATTTTAAGCTAAAACTTAGCATACATGCTCTAGAGATATCAGAGACTTATTTTACATCTCGTAAAAAGGGGCATAATAGGTGCCCTTTAAAATATTTCTTGTGTGTTCAACAGAAAAAATGAAACTCATATGGTTTGAAACCACTTCAGGGGAGTAAATAGATTCGTTTTTTGGTGCACTGTCGCTTTAAGACTGCTATATATAAATGACCTCAGTTATGATATACAGGCATTCCTGTTGCTTAAACAATAGAGGATGACATGGAATTGTTTCCCATGCAATGCATCAGCTACTTGATAAAATATGTATCTTGGATGCAGTGTAAATTGACTTGGATGAAATGAGATTTGCTTGACTTTGTTCTTTTTTTAAACCATGTTCACACTTTCATTCAGCATTACATGCAGTAGATGTTAATATTTATAAATGTGTGATTTCATAGCCATGACAGCTTCTGCACAAGATTTAAAGGTAGTCGGAACAAATGACAATGTTGCAATAGCCTGCATGCTAATCTGTTTTGGACAGCTGGAAAGGATGTTTGTCAGTTTACCTAAAATGAGTTTTAAAGGAATAGTTCACCCAAAAATGAAAATCGTGTCATCGTTTACTCACCTTTTATTTGTTTCAAATCGTTATGAGCTTCTTTTGACAAGATATTTTGAAAAAATGTCCACCCATTGACTTCATAGAACTAAAGACAAATACTGTGGAAGTCAATGGCTACAGATTTCTAACATTTTTTCAAATGTCTGATTCTGTGTTTAACAAAAAGAAACTCATAAAGGTTTGAAACAAGTAAAAGGTAAGTATTTTCATTTTTGGTTAAACTATACCTTTATTGTAATATTTTGTTTTATTTAACATTTGTGAGATATTTAACAAAAACAGTACAAAAACAATAAAAAGCAGAAAAAAATAGTACAGAATAATAGGGTCAATAGTGGTAGTCTATTACAGACTTTAAAGAAAAATTATTATTAAAAAAGGAAACATAAGCTGGACCACAACAGATCATATCAATGTCATAACGAATCCTCAAATAATGTAGCCTAGTATAAAGCAAGCATCATGTTTTCAGTTAAATAGGGCCGTCTGTCATATACAGGCCTATGGGTCTGTTATTTCTACTAAAGAATATATGTTATTTGAGGTTATCACCAGAACTATAGAAACTGTATTATGTTAAAAGAAAAAAAAAAAACGGCACAGTGTCAGGATCGGATCTGTATCGGTCGAATTTTGGTATCAAGATCGGATCGGTTCCAAAAAAACAATATCGGTGCATTCCTAGTTCAGTGTGGTTTCCCACGTGCCTGTCAGAGTGTGCCTCAATCTCCACCTCAGCTGCGTCAAATAAACAGCACCGTGACAGACTTGAAGAAAGCAGATCTCGCGTAACGTTTGTGAGAAATACTACAGTAAGAACATTCCCAATGATTATTTGATCTATTTGTTAACTTTGCACTTTTTTTGGCACGCAAATGTGACCGGATACACGTTAATATCCACTGCTGTATGGATATCTGTTATGTTAATATATAAAATAAACCTGATTTAACGTCCACAAACCGGGATTAAAGCATCTTCTTTTATAATTGTACTGACCTGCGGCTGTGGTGATGAAGTAAATACAGAAAAATCGCTGTAATTCACTACAAACATGCACTGTTTTAAAAACGATTTCACTTGTAAAACTCACTCATGGTCACATTTGATGATAATTGATGATCACAGCGAGCTGAACTGATCTTTTAATCCTGGTTGTTTTGCGCACGTCCTGTCTTGTTGACATGATTATACGCTTTACTACGCAGACATGTTAATACGCGACTGTCAACTAATTCTGTGAGCGGGGAAACCACACTCCTACGTCACGGTTTGGTGGGCCTCAAAATGGGATGGATTTGGATCCTATTTTAACATCAGGAAATTAAAAAAAAGAGACTTATTGTGTTTATATCACCCCAGTTTAACAGTGGAAACACTTTATCTACACACACTTGTGTCCAAACAGCTTCCAAAAGATGATTTTCATCATAGGTGCCCTTTAAATAGGACTTTTCAAAACTTTTCTGGTTTGCACCACATGCCTGTATTGAACTTTTTTTAATAAAAGATCAAGGAGGATTTAAATTTTCATGATGTGACCACTTACTAGAAGGAATCTGCATTCTCTTTTTGCTGACTCCACAATATTTAAAGCTCGTCAGTTTATTAGCAAACTGTTTTTTCCACTCTGAATGCAAGTCAGCATCATTTAGCTTTTCCCGATCCTGTTGTGCAAGATCTTGACGAAACAGGTCGTGACTAAGGATAGGAATAATCAGCTGGCGGTCCGTAGGCTCTCTGGGCTCCTTCCTTTTGATCATGTTCATTAAACGTGGATGGCGTGAGTCCTTAAGCTAGGTAGACAAGAGACACCGTACAAAGCGATGTTCTGCTTTCAGCCTTCATAAACAAGGTGGCACATGAACTCTCCAATCCAAAGCCTAATTGAAAAGAAGTGGCTAATCTCAGCAGCGTGTCAAACTGTCCTTTTCTTACCCACCATCCCTTTGAAGGTGGAGACGAGGTAAAATGTTATGCATACTGATAGACTCCGGCTTCTCTGGTATTTTTTTCCCCCCCTCCTCTCCTTTGCTCTTTCTCTTCATCTCTCATATACTAGGCCCTCAAGACTTCTTGGCTGCTGTGATATGAATTAAAGATGAATCTTTCTTTTCCCTCTATAACTTTCTCGCTCAGTGTCCTCTGATACTTTTTCTCCTTCAAAAAATGGAATCGTGTTTGGCGTACCAGCAGAAATTAGTCAAGCCTCTATCTAGACTTGACTTGAAGGCAAACACAACTATTACCGTTGCTCATACTTGAAGTTAGGGCTTTGAACGAACTTCTGACCCTTAGCATTACTCGTTGGTTTGTAACTTTGCCTGCAGTGCTTGTGCTTGGGGTATGAATTATGGCTTGGAATGCCGTGCTGAGGAGAGGTGCGCTGTGCAGGTGAGGGGAAAAAAATCTGAAGAAGTTTAAGAGGAAGTCAAAGCAAAATTAAGTTTATATATAGCTTGTGAAGATAGATATCGATGTACTTGTTTGTTTCTGGATTGCACCGAATCTTTGGTCGATACAAAATTCATTATTTAATCCATTCATTTTTTTTGACTTGTGCTTTTAGTTTAGTTTAGTTTATTTGTTTACAGGGTCAATGCACATTAATAAACATTACTGTAAAATTTGCCAGAATTAGCCAAGAATGGCTATTTTTCATCTGTAGACCCCTTACAGAATGTTAAAAAGTCACACCTAAAATAGAAGCACAGAATAATAACATAAAATACAATTTGATATATAAAATACAATTAAAAAGTAAAGAACAACAGACTGATGGCAGCAGAAGAGGACAAAAAGTGTCAAGAATACAGTACTAATGCTGACAATGCTGATTTGTCACTAACCAATTTTTAACAAGAGACTGAAAAGAACAAAAAGTAAGTGATCTTCTAATTGTTGGTGGGATGGAGTTCCTTTCTCTAGCAGCTTTCACTGAAAATACTGACTGACTTTCTTTAATCTGGCATTATATGATATAATTTGGCCCCGAAGATAGGCTTTAAGGGATTCCCAGATAAGACTAGAAGATATTCCTGGAGTCTGATTGTGCACTAGATACTCACTTATTTCTGATGATATAAATTTAACAAACTCCACATCAGAGAGAAGTAGTATAATAAATCGCCATGGCCGATAGTTGTTAGATATAGTTGGCATACCTAGAGTGATTAATAATG
Organism: Danio aesculapii; assembly: GCF_903798145.1. Taxonomy (NCBI): domain Eukaryota; kingdom Metazoa; phylum Chordata; class Actinopteri; order Cypriniformes; family Danionidae; genus Danio; species Danio aesculapii. Next base: position 45,463,556 of record NC_079442.1, on the reverse strand, counting down.
GCGCATGATCTGATATCACAATTGCATTATATTTGCATTTACTTACTAGAGGAAGTAGTTCACTGTCTAGAAAAAAATAATCTATACGTAAGTATGTCTTATGAACTGATGAATAAAATGAATAACCTCTACAACCAGGATTTTGGAATCTCCAAGCATCAATCATTCCATAGGTTTTAAGAAGTTGGTTAATCACTTGAGTTGTACGACTTGGTGTCATTGGTTTGAGAGAGCTGCGATCTAGTGAAGGTGATTGTACACAATTAATATCTCCTCCTAATATAAGATGATGAGTATCTATATTAGGTATTCGTGAGAAAAGACCCGTGAAGATTGCACTGTCATCCCAATTAGGTGCATATACGTTTACCATAACTACCAGGGGATTATTTACTGACTGACTGTTTTTGAGAGGAATAATACAATCCCCTCTTTTACCACCTCTAGTAGGTCGGTGAGCAGTCATTCTAATATTCACTAACTGATTTAGTGGTGAAGTCGGGTTATGTAAAGTCTTAAACATTAAACAGATATGTACATATTTAATTAAAATTTCCCAACTAAGCAGGTTATATTTCTTTAATAATGAACAATGGTGAAATTGAGCTGTTTTCTTATCAAGGGTTTTTATAGATTGTTTGTATAATGATTCATGTGGCTTCAAAGTAGTAATGCTGTGCAATGGCAGTTTGTTGCTGCATTTGTTAGCTTTGGAGCATTGCACTTGCTCACAGTCACAGTTCTATTAGGGCTGGGCGATATTACAAAAAATATGAGCACGAAATTATGTTTCATATAATTTAATATCAATAATTATTCAATATTTTGTTAACAATACATTTAGGAATATTAGTTTTATTTTTGTTATTTAACCACTTTATTTTCATTTACCAACTTTACTAAGGTCTACTAATAACTAATTACTAATAATAGTCAAAACAAAATATCTCATCTCTTCATATTAAAATAAACATAAGTGTTAAAGAGATTCTTAAACTTGATAAATCAAATGTTACAAAGTGTGTGCAAAGATAAAGCGCAAGTACTGAACAATCAAAGCAAACGTCAAGGTGTGAATAATAATGATACAGTTAATAATAATGATACAGTAAACCTCAAACTCTGTTAACAACACAAATCATGATAATCAAATCTGAGCAATCAAGTAAAGGAACTAACCTTCATTACATACTCAAATACATAATGCAACATTACAAATTGTGTGACAAGTTGAATGACTATATTACTTTCACATGGCGTGTTAGTGACTGGGATGCACAAGAAAAGAAACCAAAAAGCCACTCTGACGACATGCTTACATCCTTTTTTTATTTACAATCTCCTCACTGCTGCTATACAGCACTCATGTTCACATGTGTTGTTATTCTGACTTGAAGTGACAAGTGCGTACGCAGGGATTCCTTGACTATTTATAATGGACTTTGCGTTCACGCTCCCCTGGTGTCTCTGGTACTAGGTGACCATCAACCATTTTCTCAGAGGGTGACAAACGGTTTATGGAGAAAAGTAAAAACTGTTGGTGTGTTAGGATGTGCTGTGTTTGTCTGAGATAATTAGTCTGATGTTATTACTGAAATGTGTATATTCCATACAAAGTGTGATGCAGATTGGTTAGTTCTACTTGCATGAATTGCGGTGTGCTAGGGGCATTCGGAAAAGTTCAGATGTTTTTTAACTAGGTGCAGCTGTAAAATGCGCACGGTTCACGTGCACGCCGTTTGCACAACATGTGCGCATTACTCCCATGCACGCGTCACTCCCATATGCGCGTCGTGCAAGTTGCGTGCCTCCATTGGAAATGACAAACTGATACCCTGAGCTTATTCCAAGGTGCGTGCTCAGTAGCCAAATTTTCATACCATATCAAATGACTTCATACCGAATCTTTTTTTATATCAATATTGACAATGGTGTTCGGTCAATAAATATCAATACCAATTTTATCAGCCAGCCCTAAGTTCAATATAGCATGGACCACATACTGTATGCTCACCGGAAAAGCTTAATCCCCTCAAACAACGTGCCGATTGGGCATTTGTAAGTAGTATAGTTCTTCCTGCTGCTTGCATGACAACCCTGGTAAATCCCTGCTCACACTGTGAGATTTCAGCCACAATTTTGTCATCTGAGATAAATTTGGGAAATCCTAAAAGATTCCTGAAATCCTAGGCTAAAATGCTCGTTGTGACAACAGCTCCGATGAGCGTCAATTCAAGAACCAGTTGGAGCGCCGAATCTGATGACACTCCATGCAACGTTTCAAATGGCTGCTGGGAAATATCAAAACTTTTTTTGGATGAACTAAGTTGGCCAGTGTATGAGTGTGTGTGTGAATGTGAGTGTGTATGGGTGTTTCCCAGTACTGGGTTTTGGTTGGAAGGGCATAAGCTGCGTAAAACATATGCTGTACAAGTTTGAGGTTGATTCCGCTTTGGTGACCCCTGATAAATGAGGAACTAAGCTGAAGGAAAATGAATGAATGAAGCACTCAGGACAATCTAGCAACCCCACAGCAATATGAAACGTCTGAAAACCTCAACATTAGTATAATAATTTATTGGCAACCAGAAAAAATGTAGCATCATAGCATTGAGTCCTGCATAGGAGGCGCCCTGCGATTATTGCATCAGATGATATGCGTTTAGTCAATTCTTTACTTTCTCTCTCTTTTGTTCAAAGGTTGATAACTGCATGTAACATCTGAAGCTCGTGACTTTTGAGCGCTTGATTAAAGCGGCGTCTGTTTTCACAGTTTCGTAAGTAAAACCAAAAAGGCAACAGCTACAGGCATCATGCATAATTTAGCACCTAACTTCTTCACATCTCTATTACTTTTTATCAGCACTCTCTCATATTTTCACACACACATGCTCTTTCTCTCCATTTCCCTACTTCCCCCCTCTCTCCCTCGCTCTTGAATCTTCATAATTCAGAGGAACAATCTAGTCATTCTCAAGCTATCTTGCGGCATTCAGAATCGGCCAGTAAACAGTGAGTCAGACACCTCGAGACTGACACAAACACCAGTAAAGGGTTTTCATGATAACAGAAGGCACGCTTTGGTAGGTTTTATCAGCCGCCGTTCTTGCGTTCATCAGTCGTACACTGGCATTCCCGACTTTTCTGAAGTAAACTTCAGCATTATTGCGTGTTTCTTGGTCTCAGACGCATGTCTTTTATTGCACCGGACCAAAGCCTGGCAGTCTCACTCAAGCATCCTTCAGTGCCTGTGTGAAGGTGGCAGGACTTTGAAGAACAAAAGAATATGTTTGAAGCCTGCAGTCTTTGTGCTGCATGGCGATGTGCGGCAGTAGGTATTCTCTGTGGTGTTTTTCTGTTAACTTAACATTTGTCTTCTCTCTCTTTTCCCCTCCCTCTCTCTCTCTATATATTTTCTCTCTCGATCACCCATCTGAATCTCTGGTTTCCTCTTACACTGACTATCTCGCTTTGCCTTCTGACTCTCTTCCTTCCTTTTCATGCGTTACTCAACTTTCCATGCCCCTCTCCCTCTTACTGTCTTTTCCCAGATCTTCACTTCCTTCCCATAACTCACACACATTACTTTCCTTGTTAATGTGTATCCCTGTCGTTTATATTCTCACCATATCCCTTTATTCTGCATTGACTTTCTTTAAGTCTATTCTATCTAGACAATATTTCGAAAAAAAAATTGATGCTTTTATTATATCTAGGTAGGACTACTGCAGTGGTTCTCAATTTCGGTCCTCGGGTCAAGCATTTTGTATGTCTTCCTTACTTAACACACATGATTCGTATCATCAGCTTGATAACAAAGAGATCTAAAAACTGATCCTTGTGTGTCAAATATAAGAGATACAAAATATGCAGGGCGGAGGGGCCTGAGGACCGGAATTGAGAACCACTGGACTACTGTAACTCACTATATTTTGGGATGAGTCAGACAGCTTCATCCTGTTTTAAGTTAGTTCAAAATGCTGCTGCAAGGCTTTTAATGAGTACCAAACAAACATGACCATGTCATCACACTAATCTGATTTATACTTCTGCGTCAAGCGCACGCATATGGTCTGGTGCAGCCTTCGCGCTGTCGCATATCCAACGCTGTTGCGCACCGCTCAAAAAATGTAACTAAATGTCACAACGATGCATAGATTGGTTGGACTGCTAGCAGTGACGAGTGGTGGTGCTGAGAGCTGTTTTGTCTGCAAGTGTTTACAAGTGTGGTGTCCCGTGAAGGAGCTCCAGATGTAAACTTTTGCTTTGAGTTTACCTTGGTTAAAGTTGTTAAGTTGTAAAGTTGGTAAAATGTCTGTCGGTTTCCACCTCTGACTGAGCGAGTTTTAGCTACAGTTGATGTCAGAATTGTTTTCCCCCTCTTTGAAATCTTTTTCTTTTTTAAATATTTCCCAAAAGATGTTTAACAGAGCAAGGACATTTTCACAGTATGTCTGATAATATTTTTTCTTCTGTAGAAAGTCTTATTTGTTTGATTTCGGCTAGAATAAAAGTGGTTTTTAATTATTTAAAACCCATTTTAAGGTCAATTTTTTTTCCCGATAGTCTACAGAACAAACCATCGTAATACAATAACTTGCCTAATTACCGTAACCTGCCAAGTTAACCTAATTAACCTAGTTAAGCCTTTAAATGTCACTTATATCTATTCAATATCTAGTCAAATATTATCTACTGTCATCATGGCAAAGATAAAATAAATCAGTTATTAGAAATGAGTTATTAAAACTATTATGTTTAGAAATGTGTTGAAGAAATCTTCTCTGTTAAACAAAAATTTAAACAAGGGGTGAATAATTCAGGGGGGCTAATAATTCTGACATCAACTGTACTTGACGAAACGAAAGGAACGTAAAAACCTACTGCCAGCTAGTGTTTTGGAAGAGTATTTGCTGAGCAACACAAACAGCACGCAGAAGCATAAATACATGACTACGTGGAAGACAGACGCCGTGGGTTGACGCTGATCACTCAACGCAGAAGTATAAATCAGCCTTTGCAATCTTTGCACTGATTGCCTTTGCATCGTCACTTTTAAAAATCTTCTCTTGGTTTTTACATTACTAAATGGATTGGCACCTTCTTAGCTGTCAGATCTGCTGACTGCACATCAGCCTGGTCTATCTCTTCGAATATCAGACCAGAGATTATTATGCAGGGGTGACCGTGCTTTTGCACTAGCTGGTCCTAGATTGTGACATGCTTTGTCCCTCTGTTAAATCTAAATCACCTCTTTCTATTTATAAATCTAGGTTGAAAACTTACCTTTTAGCCAACATCTAGCTCTCTGCAACTCTCACATGGTTGCCTACTGAAGCTAAGCAGGGCTGTGCCCAGTCAGTACTGGGATGGGGACCACATGGGAAAGCTAAGTTGCTGCCGGAAGTGGTGTTAGTGAGACCAGTCGGGGGCGCTCAACCTGTGGTCTGTGTTGGTCAAAATGCCCCAGTATATTGATGGGGGCTCTATTCTGCTTAGTGAGCGCCGTCTTTAGGATCAGACATTAAAGTCCAAGGTCCTGACTCACTCTCTGTGGTCGTTAAAAATCTCAGGATGAAGAAAAAGAGTAGGGGGTTAACCCCCGACATCCTGGCCAAATTTTGCCCACTGGCCTCTATCCATCATGGCCTCCTAACCATCCCCATATCATAATTAGCTTCATCACTCTGTCTCCTTTCCACCAATCAGCTGGTGTGTGGTGTGGTGCAATACAACTGCCATCGCGTCATCCAAGTGGATGCTGCACACTGGTGGTGGGTGAGGAGATTCCCCTCAAAAATGTGTAAAGAGCTTTGAGTGTCCAGTAGGGGTGCCAAAATTAATTGGTTCTTCGGTGCACCGCAATGCAGATGTGGACAATTCGGTATCGGTTCAGTAATAGATCATAACTGGTTATTGTGTACTGATGTCATTTATCTCATATGCGCTTTGTCGCCGTAGCCTACTATGGCGAGGGAGGCGATCGCGAGTATTTACAATGCGTCAGCTACTTAAAAACACAGAAACTGTGCACAATTTCACTGCGTGTGTGTTTGCTGGACAGTCTTTCACTGACACTTACAGCAGAAGCCCCTATTTCACTGCGATTGAGAGAATGAAAGTAAACTCCATTTCTCTCTCACTGTGGCTCATTTGACCTGCTGGTGTGACATTTCCTCTCCTCTCGGCTGTTACAGCGATACTGTTACAGTGAGCCAATCACAGCCTTTTCTGTTGAGCGCGTGACCAATTAAAGGGGTGTAAGAAAGAACTCGCTAGACAAGGCTCAGAAAGAGAGCGGGATATTTATATTTGTTTATATTATTTTCTTTAAATGCTTGTGTTGTTTAAAGGTAGAGTTTATATATCTGACTGTTTGAATTAAAGGACAAAATTGTATTACAAATAGTATATAAATATAAATGTATTTATACATTTTAATACAAGAATTGCTGTGAAAATATAAAACTGTGTATGCATCGTCAATGCACCGTGATGCACCGAGATATCGAAGTGAACCGAATTGATGGCATGATAATCGTAACTGAACCAACCATGTAGGTTGTAGGTGTAGGTTCACACATCTAGTGTCCAGAAAAGTGCTATATAAACTATTATTATTATTATTATTATTATTATTGTTGATTTGGCATTTTATCAGTGAGAATTGTTTGTTTTACCTATAATTTTATATCTTTGTTTTTGTGATTTGTCTTGTCCAGCACATTGGTCAACCTTTGATTGTGTTTAATAGTGTTATATATAAAACATTGACATTGACACTTCTTTTCAACCTCCCCCTCTCTCTTTCTTCTTGATCTCTATCTCTTTTTCAGCAGGTGAGGGGGTGCCATGCCAGCTGCTGCTCCCCTGTTGCTGCTCCTCGCCATCGTGTGGTGGCCTCTGGTATTGCCTCTGGCCCTCTGTCATCTTCAGAGTCCCCCAGCATTCATCTCCCTCAATGGCTCCCGGCTCAACCACCTCCTGCTGGACAGCCACTCAGGGCATGTCTACATTGGGGCGGTAAATGTCCTCTACCACCTTTCCCCAGACTTACAGCTGCTCTCCTTGGGCAAAACAGGCCCTAAATTGGACAGCCCGGACTGCTTGCCTCCCATTGATCCCAATGATTGCACTCAGGCAGCAACCACAGATAACACCAATAAGCTTCTGTTGCTGGAGGAGGTCAAAGGAGGGAACTCGTCCAGCTTGATTGTGTGCGGGACAGTCCTGCAGGGCATCTGTGAGAAGAGAAGCTTGCAGAATGTCTCTCAGGTGCTGTATAAGACAGACAACCCTGTGGACACACAGTACGTGGCAGCGAATGACCCAAGAGTGTCCACAGTTGGTGTTGTGGTGGAGCAGAAAGGAGTTCCTCTTATGCTCGTCGGGCGGGGCTACACCAGTAAAGGACCTGGTGGGATCCCACCAATCACAATGCGACGTTTGACCCCAGTTGAGCGAAATTCTGCGCCAGCGTTCTCCCATGAAGAACTTGGTAAGCTGGTGGTCGGAAGCTACTCTGAATACAACAACCACTTTGTGAACGCGTTCCACCACAACAGCTACGTCTACTTTGTGTTCTCTCGACGCGATGTATGGGGCAGACGAGAGTACCGAACATATGTGTCCAGACTCTGTGCTGGAGACCCCTTTTTCTACTCTTATGTAGAGGTGCCGCTTTCTTGCAATGGAAGATATAATCTGGCTCAGGCGGCCGTGCTTGGCTTTCACCGGGAGCAACCTGCGCTGTTTGTGGCTATGGCCATGGGACAAGCATCAACTCCTACACCCACAGACAAGTCGGCTCTTTGTGTGTACACGGTGGAGGAGCTGGACAAAGCTCTGCATGGTGCCCAGCTACTGTGTTACACACAGGAAGGCAAAGATGTCAGTAACAAGGAGAAGGCGTACATCGAGTATGAAGTGTCTTCCAGATGTCTGAATCTTCCACAGGTAAGTTGTTGGCCTATGTTTACCTGTTATTCATCAGTAGGTGATATGACACTTATTATATCATGATCTCATGTCCTCATAGTGATATATAGAGAAAGACATCAGTTTGCGCACATATAAGAAAATATTAAAGGCAGGTGCTCGATCAAACCGAACATAATAGAAAAGATAAACAGATTATTGTTTGCAGGTCTCTAGATGAGCGATGTGCGACCTGATAAAAGGTTGTTGCAAGATCAGATACAGTTGTGTCTGGAAGTTATCGAGAATTATTTATATTATTTAATAAATTTCCCATTAATTTTATTTTTTAACGTCTACCCCTACCTCAAGTTTAAACCCAACCGTCACAGTAATGTAAAAACTGTAGTTGTACCGAGCATTATTTGTGCTATTTATTAAATTATCCAATAAGTTGTATTTTTTTAACGTCTACCCCTTAACCCAACCGCCACAGTACTGTAAAAATATTAATTATTGCTATACAGTGTCACAAAAGTGATACTGTGTTGATGTGCGTATCCTCTGCTGTATCCCATCTAGACTTTACCCTGATGAAGAGCTTGTTGGAAGAAATGTTGTCCAATTAAATTGTCTTTTGAGAGTGGCAATGTGCCGATTCTGTTTAATTTTTTTATAACAATAAATATCACAATATAGTAAAATTCCTGTAAATTCAATCCATTGATGGTTTATATGGATTGACTACATGTAAAAGACTCAAATTTACTCACTCATACAGTATATGATCAAAATTCTCACTTTATTTAGCAAATATTTGATTACAAATTTAGAAATATAAATTAAATATTAATAAAATATAAAACACTTTTTTAAGCAAATGATTTCAGTATCAACACAAAAATTTTAAAATATTGCTAAGGAAAATGGTAAATGTAACTCTCACAATGCTGTTATACATGCTTCTGTTTACATTCTTGTAATAGATTGTAGTATTGAACTCTTATGAATTTTTACCATAAACAATGCAAATTTTCAGTTGAAGTCAGAATAGTAGCCCCCCTGAATAATTAGCCCCCCCAAATTTTGGTGATTTGCATGTTTATTAGTCCATCAAATCGCTACATTCAAATCTAAAAACACAAAACTTAAGAAAGAGATTCAGTCTTTGAGTTAGTTATGCAGTTACAGTCAAATTACACAGAAGTACTGGGAGAACAGTTTATAGTTTAGATAAAACCACTGATGTTTATGTTAAAGTTTAAAATCACAGTCAAATGCATTTAACGACGCTCAAAAATGAAAGTTGTAGCAGCAATTACATTATTTAACCAATAGGTGGCGACAGCTAGCCATAAAAAAAATATGCCACTGAATAATTCTTCAAGAACAACACATCTAGCAATGAAATGTGGGCTGCGTTCGAAACCGCCTACTACTCAGTAGGTACTGCATTTGAATTTAAACATACTACTCAGCCGTTAGAAAAGTATGTCTATACAGTATGAATGTGAGCAGTAAGAATGGAATTCGGATGAACTACATCTGCCATTTTGTCATGGTCCCGTGACCTACCTGCATCAGTTACATCGCTTTACTTCCATTCATTAATTATTTCATGGGGCAACATGGGATAGCGCAGTGGTCATGGGATGCACATTTCAGAATCTCGCCGGAAGTAGTAGGTCATCTGGGTAGTTCTTGCATACTGATTTTCGAATTCTATGACTTCGGACATACTACTCGGCTCACATACTGATTTTAGCGTGCTATATAGTATGTAAGTATGTGGTTTCGGACGCAGCCACGAAGTTTTATCAGTGAATAACTGAATCATTTATTGAAAATGAGACTAAAAATAAATAATATGGTACAAATTCTAAAGTTAGATTGACACATTTAGCGTTATCAGCAACAGTAGTAGTAACAGTGAATTTTTCACAGTACTGAATATTTTACAATTTATTTATTATTTTATAATAATATATTTATTTATAATTTAATATTTTAAAAATATGGTTGGAAAACGCAGTGGTGCAGTAGGTAGTGCTGTCGCCTCACAGCAAGATGGTCGCTGGTTCAATCCTCGGCTGGGTCGGTTGCCGTTTCTGTGTGGAGTTTGCATGTTCTCCCTGCATTTGAGTGGGTTTCCTCCGGGTGCTCAGGTTTCCCCCACAGTCCAAATATGTGGTACAGGTGAATTGGGTAGGCTAAATTGTCCCTGGTGTATGAGTGTGAATGAGTGTATGGATGTTTCCCAGAGATGGGTTGCAGCTAGATGAGCATCTGCTGCGTAAAACTTGTGCTGGATAAGTTGGCAGTTCATTTTGCTGTGGCGACCCCGGATTAATAAACGAACTAAGCTGAAAAGAGAATGAATGAATGAATGATACAATATGTTTTTGTTATGAACAGAAATGAAAGATCGAAAAAATGTTCCAATCCATGATAAAAAATGTACCAATCCATAAAAAAACATAATGTGATCTAAACCTCCAACCAATACACCTATGCCACTAGTGCTCACACATCTACAGGCCTTAAAAAAACATGTGCAAATTATAAACTAGCACTCCATTATCATTAAACTCTTCAGTGACTCAAATCTCATGTGTTCTGGATTATCTAGACTCTATCTAGACATTGTACTGCGTTGTGACTATTGTAAATGCGCACATTGCAATATTGATCCTGAAATTATATATGTCAGTCCTAGTACCCATTGATTCAAGAAAGCTGAAAATGTTCAGGTGGTAGTTTCCTAAACCCTGCCAGTCAGATCTGCTGTAGACTCCTCCAAATAACTGCATATTTAGCCAATGATATAGATGTAAATGCTTTTTTGGGGCATTTAGGTATCCACTTCTATTTCCAATCTCAGGCAGTACTTCCCACCTATAGTTCAGCATGGCTTTAAAAGACTTTCAGCTAGCAGACTGGGGGAGTGGCTCTGTGATTGTTGCCGCTTTTAATGAGGAGTAAATCCACAGCTAAAGAGTGATAAGTAGGGAAATATAGTTAGGGGAATCCACAAGATATTGGCCTATTAGCCCGGTCGTGTAAGACAGCGTAGCGTGTGGTTTCTTGGCGACAGATCAGGGTCAGCAGGGGCTTTTTTTTTTGGTGACAGGTGTAAGTGTGTGCGAGTGGCAGCTGCCTCAGTGCTGACACAGATTAGCGTCCAGCTGCCTGCGCCAATGCTAATCCACACGGCATAACAAATGCAGCAGTAGCTCCCAGAATTCTGTACGACATAATAATACGACATAGTGCGGAATCTAAATCTCTGTTTTGTGGATTTCAGAGATATTTTCATCTTCAGTTTATGCATGCGAACAAGTACTGTAATGGCTTTTAGCATAACAAAAAAAGTAGTACGTTTTTCCTAAAGGGATAGTTCACCCAAAAATGAAAATTCTGCCAACATTTATTAACTTCAATTGTTACAAAACTGGATCTTTTTCCGTTGAACACAAAAGAAGATATTTTCAACCTGAAAACCTGTAACCACTGACATCCAAAGTATGTTTTTCTTACTATGGATGTCAACGGTTACAGGTTTTCAGCTTCTTTCAAAATATCAACAGAAGAAAGAAATTCCTGAAGCTTCATAGGCACTTGAGTGTGAATAAATAGTGAGCAAATTGAAAATTCTGGGGGAACTATCCCTTTAAATTTGAATGAACATCAATTTTAGGTATGTAGTGGTTTGGGTAGGTTAGGTTCATATTAATTATGACAAATGAGTACAGAGGGGTTTCTATGAGCACAATTTTGAGAGTTTTTGTCATAGAGAAGGGGAGGGAAGGAGGTACAGGGACTAATGGAGATTGGGTAGTGTTAAATTTATGTGTTTCTTCCTGTGTTGAAGGCAAAAATGTGTATAATATGAGCTTTGAAATGGAAAGGAGTGGTTTGTGTGTGTGTATGTGTGTGTGTGTGTGTAGCCTCTGGGAGGTGGGTAAATCCAGCTTAACTCTGCAGCTGGTTTGAGTTTCGCTGACCCATATCCTTTCTGGGCTCCCCGCCCCAGTGACCAATATACACAGAAGCCCACTGAACCTCTCACCTGAAAGACACAGTGATGTTGCCACAACCATGACACTTTTAGTGTGCTTGCTGTTGGTTATTTATTACTTTGCTAGGGAGTATAAAACACAAACAAATCTGCAATTATTAATATTATGCAATTATCATTATGATGTTGGATCAGGTCAACAATTTTGTGAAACTTTGATGAAGTTTAAATGCTTCAGTCCTCAATAATGTAGGAGTTTTAGGAAAGTAAATGGAGTCAGCTCTTATTTAATTAATATTTTAAGGTATAGTTTGTCCAAAAAAGCAATTCTGCCTTCATTTACTCATCCTTCATTTGTTCAAAACCTATTTGAGTTCGAACATAAAATAAGATATTATGAAAAATGCTTGTTGATGGCACCCATTGACTTCCATAGTACTTATTTTACTACAATGTAAATCAATAGGTGCTGGCCATGAGCATTCTTCAAAATATCTTCTTTAGTTGAACTCAAAATAAGATATTTTGAAAAATGCTTGTTGATGGCACCCATTGACTTCCATAGTACTTATTTTACTACAATGTAAATCAATAGGTGCTGGCCATGAGCATTCTTCAAAATATCTTCTTTAGTTGAACTCAAAAGAAGATATTTTGAAAAATGTTTGTTGCTCACACCCATTGACTCCCATAGTACTTATTTTCGTTCAATGAAAAATCAATAGGCGCAAGCCATGAGCGTTCTTCAAAATATCTTCAATTGTGGAAACTTAAAAGAAGATGTTTTGAAATATACTTGTTTATGGGACCCGTTGACTTTCATAGTACTTATTTTACTACAGTATAAATCAGTGGGTGCCAGCCATGAGCATTCTTCAAAATATCTTTTTTTTTTCAAAAGAAGATATTTTGAAAAATGCTTATTGATGGCACCCATTGACTTAACATAGTACTTATTTTCCTACAATTGAAATCAATGGGTGCCAGCCATGAGCATTCTTCAAAATATACAGAACATCTTAATTTGTTGAACACAAAAGAAGATATTTTAAAAAATGCTTATTGATGGCACCCATTGACTTCCATTGTAGGAAAAAGGTACTATGGAAGTCAATGGGTGCCAGGAATGAGGATTCTTCAAAATATCTTCTTTTGTGTTCAACAGATAAAAGAAAACTTAAAACAACACGAGGGAGATTAAATGATAAGATAATTAATTTTTTTGGGTGAACTACCCCTTTAAGTTTGTGATGTTCATGTTGTGATTTTAGCAGTTATAGCCATCTCAATAATTCATTGAAAGTAATACAGAATGGATGCCATTATCTCCTTTCCAAAGCAGTAGGTGTGTGTGTGTGTGGTGTTCCTGTATTTGACCTCCTTTGACTTCAGTTGCGTGCCACTGTTCCGCTGTCCCGTGCAGCCACTCCCCCTGGTCTGTTAGCTGAGGTATTGTGTCTGTCCGTCCTCTGACAGCTGCAGTTCTAGAATAGCATTAGGTCAGGGCTCACAGACCCGCGGCTGGCTCCAGCGAGAGTGCATCTAAAAATCACTCCCAGCCATGGAGAGATGATGGGTTGCATTTGACAGACAGCACAATAAAGCAGCTGAGCATTTTTAGTATTGATTTAATGCACCCAGCAAGGACAGGATGTTTCTGGGACCATCCAAATGTTAATTGTTGACTGGAAACTTTTAGTGCTTGCCCAGTTTTTAGAGCTCGTGTTTAACATGCTGCATGCATTTTTGGATATTAATTGTTCATAATGCGTCGTCTCACAGGGGTTTTGTCTAAATTTTGAAAGCGTGTGGGCACACAGCTGTGTGATTAACTTGAACCTCATTATTTCCAAAACATTTAACATTCATTAATTCCTAAACTGTTTATATGTCATTTGACTGAATTCCAAGTATAGCCAAAGTGCATATATTAAAAATGTGTTGCATGACATTGCATGTGTATTTCCAATACCAAGGCAAGGCAAGTTTATTTATATACAGTGCATCTGGAAAGTATTCATAGCGCTTCACTTTTTCCACATTTTTTATGTTACAGTCTTCTTCCAAAATGGATTAAATTCATTTATTTCCTCAATTCTGCACACAATACCCCATAATGATGCAGCAATTACAGCCTCACGTCTTTTGAATATGATTTCACAAGCTTGGCACACCTGTATTTGAGAATTTTTGCCCTTTCCTCTTTGCAGTACCTCTCAAGCTTTATCAGGTTGGATGGAAGCAACGGTGTACAGCCATTTTCCAATCTCTTCAGAGATGTTCAATAGGATTTAGGTCTGGGCTCTGGCTGGGCCACTTAAGGACATTCACCGAGTTGTTGTAAAGCCACTCCATTGATATTTTGGCGATGCGCTTTGGTAATTATCTTGCTGGAAGATGAACCGTCGCCCCAGCCTGAGGTCAAGAGCACTCTGAAGCAGGTTTTCATTCAGGATGTCTCTGTACATTGCTGCATTCATCTTTCCCTCTATCCTGACTAGTCCTCCAGTTCCTGCTGCTGAAAAACATCCCCACAGCATGATGCTGCCACCACCATTCTTCAATGTAGGTATGTTATTAGCCTGGTGATGAGCGGTGCCTGGTTTTCTCCAAACGTAACGTCTGGCATTCACTCCAAAGAGTAAAATTTTAGTCTCATTAGACCAGAGGATTTTGTTTCTTATGGTCTGAGAGTCCTTCAGATGCCTTTTGGCAAACTCCTGGCAGGGAGTGTCTTCTGTCTGGCCACTCTACCATACAGGCCTGATTGGTGGATTGCAGCACAGATGGTTGTCCTTCTGTAAGGTTCTCCTCTCTCCACAGAAGAACGCTGGAGCTCAGACAGAGTGACCATCGGGTTATTGGTCACCTCCCTGATTAAGGCCCTCCCCCCCCGATCACTCAGCTTAGATGGCTGGCCAGCTCTAGGAAGAGTCTTGGTGGTTCCAAACATCTTCCACTTACAGATGAAGGAGGCCACTGTGTTCATTGAAACTTTCAGAGAGGCAAAAATTTTTCTGTAACCTTCCCCAGCCTTCTGCTTCAAGACAATCCTGTGTCGGAGGTCTACAGACAATTCCTTTGTCTTCATGCTTGGTTTGTGCAATCAACTGTATTTACCACAGGTGAACTCTAATTAGCTGCTGAAACATCTCAAGAATGATCAGTGGAAACAGAATGTACCTGAGCTCAACTTAGAGCTTCACAGCAAAGACTGAGAATACTGATGTACATGTGATTTTTTTTCAGCTTTCAGCAACAATTTCAAAAACATTTTTTTCACATTGTCATTATGTGGTATTGTGTGTAGAATTTTGAGGAAGTAAATGAATTTAATCCATTTTGGAAGAAGGCTGTTGCATAAAAAATGTGGAAAAAGCGAAGTGCTATGAATACTTTCCAGATGCACTGTAGCACATTTCATACACAATGGTATTTCAAAGTGCTTTACATCAACAAGAATAAAAGAAACAAGAAAATAAAAGTAATTAAATTTATTAAAAATGATTAAAACAGATTAGAATGTCTCTAAAATCTATTCTGAACGTAACTGTGAGCCAGTGTAAAGACCTGAGGACATGTGTGATGTGCTCTGATTTTCTGGTTCTGGTCAGAATCCTGGCAGCAGCGTTCTGGATGAGCTGCAACTGTCTAACTGTGTTTTTGGGAATGCCTGTGAGGAGGCTGTTACAGTAATCCACCCTGCTGGTGATACAAGCATGAACAAGTTTCTCCAAGTCTTCACTGGAAACAAAGCATCTAATTCTTGCAATGTTTTTGAGATGATAGTATGCTGATTTACTTACTGCTTTGACATGACTATTGAAACTCAGATCTGACTCCAGAATCACACCAAGATTCTTGGCCTTATTTTTTGTTGTTTGACCCTTAGAGCATTCACCTTGAGAACCCCATCTCTGTTCCCAAATGCAATGACTTCCGTTTTCTCAGTTTTTTCATACCAGTGAATCAAACATTCGACATCTTAGAATGAAGGTAGAGTTTTTAAAATAATGAAAACTGCTGTATTTGAGCGTCTTCATATCCCAACTCGGACACTCTGGAAATTCTCTCATGCAACTTAGGGGGACCTAATATGCTCTCTTTACAATCAAAGTGTTCCTGCAGATTGTTTTTATGAAGTGACATTGTAAAAAATAAAATTAATACATTTTTATTATTACAAACAGGTTATATTCACACACTGCTGCCACACAACTGCATTTAAATCTCTTATAAAAGTAATTTTTGCATAATAACTACCCTTTAATCAGGTGCATCCAGTGATGCATTTTACAATTATCAAAGAAGTAGTGCATGATGGCCACTTTCTGACTGTTTTTCCTTTACCGTTCATTGAATTAAAATGTTATATTGGTTTGCAATTTTTTTTCCAAAATGTTTTCAATTTTGAGTGGTAGTGTGATTTTAATGTACTGTAATAACACTCACTACTGTCACCATCAATAAAGGTAGGCTGAAATTGAGTCCTCTGTCCACTAAATAAAGTTGTCAGCAGAAGCATATAATCAGTTTATATGTTGTGAATCGAGAATGGCATCTTTTCAGAACTGCTTTGTATAAATATTCCAGAACTGAATGGGTTTTCATGACATTCGGCTCCGTTTAGCATCTGCATTCTTCCAGTAACGCAAACAGAGAACCGTACTAAAACATCTAATTTAATGTACCATTAAATCTAAAGTGCCATATTTTAACCAACTTGTGAGGTTGCAGCTGGATTTTAATGTGCCGAGAGAGGGAATAACTGTTGAATTCCCAAATATTCTTGTCAGAACTTTTCGAATGTAAAAAGTGATTTTCCGCAAAAATGTGAGTAAACCTATTGCTATAAAGTGATTAGTTGATTTAAATTTTTAGAAAATGCGAGTAAACTTGTTGTTTTAAAAAGAGATAGTTCACCCAAAAATGTAAATTTTGCCATCATTTACTCACCCTTGTTCAAAACCTATTTGGAGTTTTATTATTTTATTTTTATGAGATTTGTTCTCTCTTTTGAAGTTACTTTCAACAGTTAAACACAAAAGAAGATATTTTGAAAAATGCTGGCAGCTGGAACCCATTGACTCCCATAGTTATTTTTTTTCCTTCCATGGAAGTTAATGGCTGCCAGCAATCAACATTCTTCAAAATATCTTCTTTTGTGTTCGACAAAAGGAAGAAATTTCCAAATGGAGATTAAATCTTCTCCACATGATGGAGAATAAATGATGAGGTAATTAATAATTTGGGTGAACTATCACACTAATAACACTCACCGGCCACTTTATTAGGTACACCTTACTAGTATCTTTTGCCTTCAGAACTGCCTTAATCCTTTGCGGCAAAGATTTAAAAATGTACTGGTTATATTATAGATTTTGGCCATAGCATCATACAGTTGCTGCAGATTTGTCGGCTCAGCATCCATGATGCGAAACTCCCGTTCCACCACACCCCACAGGTGCTCTATTGGATTGAGATCTGGTGATTGTGTCGGCCATTTGAGTACAGTGAACTCACTGTCATGTTCAAGTTTCTGAAATACTCAGATCAGCCCATCTGGCACCAACAAACCAAGCCACGTTCAAAGTCACTTAAATCACCTTTCTTCCCCATTCTGATGCTCATTTGAACTGCAGCAGATCATCTTGACCATGTCTACATGCCTAATTGCATTGAGTTGCTGCCATGTGATTGGCTGATTAGAAATTTGCATTATTAAGCGTTATTGTACCTAATAAAGTGGCCGGTCAGTGCATAACTATAAAAATTAGGTTTTTTTAACCATTCCAAGTAACAACAGGTTTACTCGCATTAATTTATATGTTTATAATTTATATGAATAAATAAGTAAAATCAACATGTTTACTTACTTTTAATAAAAATAAAAGATCTATTTGTGATGATCTGTTTGTGGTGTCTTGCAGGACTCT
This sequence comes from Danio aesculapii, assembly GCF_903798145.1. NCBI lineage: Eukaryota > Metazoa > Chordata > Actinopteri > Cypriniformes > Danionidae > Danio > Danio aesculapii. Next base: position 45,445,685 of record NC_079442.1, on the reverse strand, counting down.
CTGACCGAGTACCCATGTGGAGGTGAACACACACCCAGCCCAATCGCCAGCGCCATTCCTCTCCATGCCACACCTGCGTTCACCTGGACTCCTCCCATCACTGCCGTCACCACTGTAACCGAGGTCGGCCACACCATAGTCCTGCTAGGAGACAAAAGCGGAAGACTGCACAAGGTATGACTCACTGCTACCTCTTACCAGCCATGCTATTTTTCATCCCGGATCACGCTTTAGCACAACCAAACCTGCAATTTCTGTGTAAGCAGCACAAATCCTTAACCATTAAACACCCACCATTCATCACTGAAGCATAATGGGGAAAAGCAGCGTGAACAACTGAATTTAAAAGTCTGTTTACCATCATTAAAGACTTGTTTATTGAAAAGCAAACACATGGAGTAATCATAATCTGTCATTAAGCGCTAAGTTGCCAGTAATGAGCAAGCCACCCTACAGCATTGTAATATTATGTTATTAAAATCGGGTGGTTCAGTTGGAGTTCAGCTTGTGTGGGGTTACATTATTTATCAGCACACAAAGTTTGAGGGAGGTATAATAGCCTGTCCTCGCTCCCAGAGTTGCATTAGCTTATCATTTTTGGTAAAAATACACTACAGTTTGGACATTTTTGTATCTTTTATTGTGGTTCAAGGCTACTGGAATTGACACAGTGACACCTTTCAAAGCCTAAAAACATCATATGTCACAATTTAGCTGCTGTTTCAGGCAAATGGACAAGAGAGCGCATGCAGGTTTTAATCTCTTGTTATCTTCAAGGAGGAACGGGGTAGAATTAATTCATGAGTCATGCGAGGTAAAAAGAAATACATGATTATCGACTCCTTTTTGCATGGTAGGATTTAAAGGAACAGTTCACTCAAAACTCGTCATTCAAATGAACAAAAGACTAAATTGTACAGAAACTTTATGCTAATCTTTTCTGTGCGATAAGCTCCCAAAAGCACTGCAACGGTGGCTGTATAATGCAAACATTGAGTCATTTTGCACTGAAGAAAATAAATCCCTTCTGGAAGCTCTGCTATGCCATTGAAGCTCAGATTCAAGGCCCTGATTTATTCAAGCGAAGTATAGATGAATGAACTGCTGTGATGTTATTGCAAACCAGATCAGGCTAAAACGAAGTTCATTTGGAGTTCGTCTCAGGTGCAAACTTTTCTTGGAAAATTTACATTGCCATCTATTAGGGCTGGCCAATGTTGCAAATTTTTTTTCATGATATCATGTTTCATATCATTCAATATTGATAATTATTGTTTTTTAACAATACATTTAGGAATATTAGGATTTTTTAAGCACTTTATTTTGATTTACCAACATCACAGTAGCAAATAGTTTTAATAGTTGAAAACAAAAATATTTAAACAGAATATCTGATCTCTTAATAGTTAAGTAAACGTAAGTGTTAATGAGACTCTTACTGTGCGTTCACACCGAAGGCGGTGAGATTGTCAAAGGTCGCTCTGGCCGCCCTGGCGTCAGCACTGTATCAATAATCAAACAATAATCTGCAATAATCAAACAGTGGTCAGAACCAAAGTTCACAGTGACTGTGTTCTCTGGATTCCTCTCAACCGGTGGACTTCTACATTCCGATTGCTTGCAACCGAACGGCGTCATAGCTCATTACCATAAAGTTGAATTGATTTCAACTCTCCTCAATGGCAAAGATGCGCCGTGCTCCTCCTCGGCACTTATTGCTCCCATTGAAAAAGAATGACTACTTTGGCTACTTTGACGCTCTCGCCGCTTTCGGTGTGAACGTACAGTTAAACTTGATGAATAAAATGTTGCAAAGTGTGTGCAGTGGTAAAGCGGAAATGCTGAACACTCAAAGCTAACTTTAAGGTGTGCATGATAATGATAATGCAAACGTCAAACTCTGTCAACAACACAAATTATGATAACCAAATCTGAGCCTTCAAGTAAAAGAACTATCGTTATTCAAATACATGCTGAACTTTACAAATTGTGAAGTTGAATGACTACTAAAACTGCTAAAACTTCTTTCAGATGGGAAGCTAGTGGCTGGGATGCACAAGAAAAGAAACCAAAAAGCCACTCTGGCGACATCCTTACATCCTATTTTATTTACAATCTCTTCACTGCTGCTATACGGCACTCATGTGTTGTTTGTTATTCTGACCTGAAGTGACAAGCACAAGTTTGTGGTTTCCTTCACCATTTTCTATGCCGTCTCTCGTAACTCGGTGACCATCAACTGTTTCTCAGAGGATGACACAGGATTCATACGGTCATGGAAAACCTAGAAAAGTCATTGAATTTTGACATGGCATTTTCCAGGCCTGGAAAAGTTTTTGAAAAACCCACAAAGTTTTGGAAATTAGTTTAACAAACTTGAATATAGGTTAATTGTCTTTACTTCTTTTCTGTCTTTTGCCAAAAACATGGTCTCACATTATGAATGCTGTGTAAGCATTCATTCATTCATTCATTTTCCTTCGGCTTAGTCTCAATTTTAGTGGTGGGACAGCGGAAAGTACTGCCATGTGTAAGCATGTGTAAGCATAAATAGATTGTTGCGTATGATATGCTGTAATACATTTAAACGTGCATTGTTTTTTATTATTATTTACCATGTATAAATAAACATTACATGAAATATTAGGTCATGAAAATTTACTTGAAAGTCATGGAAAAGTCTTGGAATTTTTGTAGAAAAAATGTGTATGAACCCTGATGACAAACGAACAAACCATTGCTGCAGCTCTGATGCAAGTTCATAAAGTAAAAAGTGCTGCAGTGTTTGGGTGCGCTGTGTTTGTCTGAGGTAATTAGTATGATGTGATTACTAAAATGTGTATATTCCATACTAAGTGTGAAGCAGATTGGTTAGTTCTACTTATAAAAATATATAAAAATAAAGATATAAATCGCAGTGCGCTCGGAGTATTCGGAAAAGTTCAGGGGCCTCATGTACAAAGACTTGCGTTGAATCAATACTAAAACATTGTGTACGGACAAAGCTGTAAATGTGAATTTCAGATGTATGAAACACTGTGTACGCGGAATCCCACGTATATTCTCTTTGTACATCCGAATTAACGTGAAACTGAGCACACGTGCACGAGCGCAAAACTTAGGAAATAGGAAATAGATAGGAAACAAATACAAGCCAATGGAACTTTGGAGCTGGTTTGGAGTAAATAGAGGGTGACTGGTTTTTGGGGTGAACTGTCTCTTTAAAAAGACGGAATAAGGTGCAATAAGAGGAGTCATTTTAGCCTTTGGATTTTGGATGAACTGTTCCTTTAAAATCATTCAACAATATTTATTCAGTTTGCTGCATTGCTAGCTTGGGGCCAAAATCTATTTTGATCCTTTGGTTTTGTCCACTTTCAATCTGGGAATTTGTGGTATTCATGTTTCGTTGTTGGCCAAGTTTGACCTGGAGGGGGTGTGATGTCTAAGGGTGTGTGTGTGTGTGTGTGTGTGTGTGTGCGCGTGTGCGTGTGTGTGCGCGCGTGTGCGTGTGCATATGTGTGTCTGTCTGTCTGTGCATGTGTGTGTGTGAACGTGTGAGTGTGTGTGTGTGTGTTTGTTCTCTCATCAGCATGAGAGGACTTGTTCTAAATGCATATTGTAAGTGCTGTGGGGAGAAGCGCTCTCAGGGGATTGGGTCACATGCGGCGCGCTCTGGGTCGGCTGATAGGGGTGGCTGCAGCCGCTCTTGGAGTTTTTCATCCCTCAATCCCCTCCGGTGCTGGATGAAATATTAATGGCCAAACTCTGAAACAGCAGCTTGTTTACCGCCCAAAATTTTTCCTCAGGCTGAACTTATCACAGACAGCCCACGGTATCACTTCTCCTGCCTGCCTGCATGCGAGATGCTGGAAAACACACCGGCCTGCTGAGAATGCAACTCGCCTGAGCTTTCTCTGTCTCTTTTTTTTAATGCAAGTTTATGGATATGCTTTGATTAGCAATTCCAGCTTTTGTTCATACTTCCGAATTAACCACAGCACTTAATTCAGCCTGCGGTGTTCGTGCTACACTCTAGGCATGAGATGATAACCGGTTTACAGTGGTTTTTAATAGGCATGAGTCGGTATAAGATTCTGACTTTAGGATAACCTTGGATAAAAATATCATGGTTTCACGGTATTGTGATTGATTGATTGATTTTATTTGACAATTTTAACAAAAATATACAAAAAAGTCTAGTTAGACTAATTCATACATATTTTAAAAACTGTCGAGGATAAAATACACAAAAAAGCTACAGGATTTTTCCATTGTGGTCCTTGATGTTCTTAAAAAATGAACGAGCAAATCATAAATGGAGTGCAAACATCATCAGCTCAGCAACTCGGCACAACAAAATCCAAAACTTCAACTGTAAAACCACCATTTTTTTATTTACCTTCTAAACACAGTCTAAATTTGAATTTCTTTAAAGAGCCCATATTATGGGTTTTTGAAAATGCCCTTCCATGTAGTGTGTAACATAGCTCTAAGTGAAGTGAAATATCCAGCGAAGGCTTAAATCTGTAAGTGTACAGTGTTTAAAATTATTGATTCATCTATAAAAGAGTCGACTCATAGTGCTTCAAACGAGTCGTCTTGATAACGAGTGCAAACCCGGGAGATTTGAAACCTGCGGCCCCGCCCACTAACACAGAAAAAAGGCTAGACACACATACACAGACGCCGCCGGTCGAATGAAGTCACGCTGTGCTCAGATGGATAATATTGACAGTCTCTACCCAAAGATGAAACTGTGAAGAGTCAGTGGTTGAGGTTTATTCTCTAGTGTAAGTAAGTGCGATTAAAATTGTTGCCTCGTTTACTCTAGCTTGCAAATTAATGTATTTATTGTGTTTTGTTACTTGTTAACCTGGTACAGTACACGCGGTTACTCTTTATATTCTCTTATCGCATGTAAGCCACGTTGAAAACGCGACGCGTGCCGCTTTGTTTACGGATTCAACGTTAAATGCTTTTGAGAGCTCGCGTTCCACTGCCGTTTGTCGTTGCTATGGCCATCGTAAGCTAGGAGACAGGAGACTCGTGTCGATCTCCCTAGTTCTGAGGAGGAGCTGATGTGTGTGTGTTTGTGTGTGTGTGTGTGTGTGTGTGAGAAAAACAGCAGGTCGAGTGTGTGACGGCTAGGAGGTAATTAGGTAAAAATAAATGCAGATTATAAGACCATAAAAGTGTTTTTTGACCTTGCATGCCTATTAGTCTGTTGTTGGAGACCCCTACAACCTACATATGACCCTATTTCATGTATAATATGGGCTCTTTAAAAATCGTAGGCAAAACATTCCAAGCAAAAGAGCTACAGTAGTACACAAAAAAGAAGTTCTACCTGATTCACTCTTAAATCTATAAGGATAAATATCCCTACTATGCACTGTTGTAGAATGACAGTGTACCTCACTAACTAAAACATAATAATTAGGAAAATATTTTGGAACCATTTTCTTTAATATCTTAATCACCATCACTAATTTTAAACATTTAAAAAAATGACTTTGAATATGTTGTTCATTATTTAATTGGGTCAGTGGAGGTACTTTCATAATAATTCTACACAACTTATTTTGGGCCATCTGCAATTTATTATTTCAATTTATTTCTTTTTATTAGAACTACCGCTGTACCAAAAAGCTGCAGCAAAGTCAAAGTGTGGCTGCACTAATGCACTAGCTAATATTGTTAAAGTTTGGGTATCTAGGAGCTCTGCCTGTCTTGCTAAAAACGTAATTTTAGAACAAATTTTTCAATGGACTATAACATCCTTCTTTTCGCCTGTCACATTATTTTCTAAAATAAGTTATTTTTAAATGTCTGGGTTAAAAACAATTTATATATATATATATATATATATATATATATATATATATATATATATATATATATATATATATATATATATATATATATATATATATATATATATATATGTATATATTTGTGTGTGAACTAACCCTTTAATCATGTGGTTTGTTGCACTTCTATGTGTCAAGAGTTTAGAAATTTTCATCTAAAATTTGATTTTTCTCAGGCTTTAGTGCATAGTTTCAGTCATTTTACTCTTATTGTAAAGAATAGGTTATTTTCATTGGCTTTAAAGTGAAATAACTGAATGTAAACATGACTGACTAAGAAAAATGCAAATTTCATTCATTCCTTTTCCTTCGGCTTACTCCCATATTTACATTTACATTTAGTCATTTAGCAGACGCTTTTATCCAAAGCGACTTACAAATGAGGACAAGGAAGCAATTTACACAACTATAAGAGCAGCAGTGAATAAGCGCTATAGACAAGTTTCAGGTGTGTAAAGTCTGAGAAGCAAAGCATTAGTAATGTAAGTTTTTTTGAGAGAGTACAGTTAGTGGTATAGCCAGAGAGGCAGTTGCAGATTAGGAAGGAAAGGGATTGCCACATAAATTGCTATTTATCGAGGATTGGCACAACGGAATGAACCGCCAACTATTCCAGCAGTTTTGCGCAGGGGGTGCCCTTCCAGCCGCAAGCCAGTACTGGGAAACACCCATACTCTCTCAACATTCACACACATACTCATACACTAAGGTCAATTTAGTTCATCCAATTCACCTATAGCGCATGTCTTTGGACTGTGGGGGAAAAGGGAGCACCCGGAGGAAACCCACGCCAACACAGGGAGAGCATGCAAACTCCACACAGAAATGCTAACTGGCCCAGCCGGGACTCGAACCAGCAACCTTCTTACTGTGAGGTTACAGTGCTAACCACTGAGCCACCATGACACAAATTTTAGAGGAAATATTTGAGGCACTTAGAGGTTTTTGCATCTGAACATATTCTGATTTAATGTGCTTTTATTTCTAATGTAGGTGTTTCTGCATGCAAATGGTACCGGGACAAAATACGACACAGTGGAGGTGGATCCAGAGAGTCCCATTAACGCTGATCTACTGTTGGACACCACCAAACAGAGTGTCTACGTGTTGACTGAAAGAAAGGTACGGGAGACAAACTGCTTCCTTTTAACTGGCATCAACTGAAACAAACAGCATCTGTTACATGCACACTCTCAAAGGAGAGATTACACATTTGCTTTAACAAACATCATTCGAATGACAGATTTCTTGAGATGAAAGGGTGGTTTTGTGTTTGTGCATTGAGCAATTTCATGCAAATGTCAACCTTCCCAGATTTTTTGTGTAGGCTTGTATTTTACAGTACACTACCTGATAAAAGTCTTGTCGTTGATCTCAGTTGTAAGAGCAACAAATATTAACTTGACTTCTAGTTGATCATTTGGAAAAGTGGCAGAAGGTGGATTTTTCTCATGAATCATCTGTTGAACTGCATCCCAATCATCACAAATACTGATAAAGACCTATTGGAACCTGCATGGACCCAAGATTCTCAGAGAAATCAGTCAAGTTTGGTGAATGAAAAATCATGGTTTGGGGTAACATTCAGTATGGGGGCGTGCGAGAGATCTGAAGAGTTGATGGCAACATAAACAGCCTGAGTTATCAAGACATTTGTGCTGCCCATTACATGAAAAACCACAGGAGAGGGCAAATTCTTCAGCAGGATAGCGCTCCTTCTCATACTTCAGCCTCCACATCAAAGTTCCTGAAAGCAAAGAAGGTCAAGGTACTCCAGGATTGGCCAGCCCAGTCACCAGACATGAACATTATTGAGCATGTCTGGGGTAAGATGAAGGAGGAGGCATTAAAGATGAATCCAAAGAACTCTGGGAGTCCCGCAAGAACGCTTTCTTTGCCATTCCAGATGACTTTATTAAAAAGTTATTAGTCATTGCAGAGAGGTACGATGGCAGTCCTCCAAGCTCATGGGAGTTAAGCACAAAATTAATTCTTTTTCCACTGCACCATGACTTTATATTCAATACTGTACATTATTTGTGTTAAGTGACAAGACTTTTGTCTAAGCAAAGTCAGAGCTTACTGTCCTAATTAAATAATTAAAAATTAAGGCATGATCATATTTTATTCTTGTAAAATAAGTGTAATCTAGAGGCCTTTACCTTTCATATAAGCCACTTCTGATACAAAATGATCAACTAGAAGTCAAGTTATTATTTTTTGTTTATAAAACTTGGATAGGCGACAAGACTTTTGACAAGTAGTGTACTGTAAAAACCCTCAAACATGTCTCTGTCAGTGTTTTCAAACTATTGTATTTGATTTAGCCGAATCACACAAGTGCCAATTTCACATCTGTCACATCCATAACAGAGAGGTGTCACATCCATAACCAAACTTATCCCCTCATAAATAAAAAAAATGTTAAATAAAATAAAATCAATCATGTTTATTCTATAGAGAGCTAACTCTTATCCTTTTGATTAGCATTGTTTCTTTTGGGTATTGCAGTTTAATTCACAGAATTTCTACAAAGTATATTGTAGACTGTAAACTCGCAAACTTTTTGGGTCACATCCATAACGCATGTTTATTTCCCTCATTTATAATCTAAAATATGTTTACAGATTGATACATTTCTCATCCTATAACTCTGTGGTTAGTAGTTTTGGAAAATACAAACAGATGTGTCAATATATAGTTAACAGCCTTTAAATGTGAACTTATGTTTTGAGTTTTTACTGCAAATGTCACATCCATAACACTGGAATTGCTCCATTGTCGAGTAATTGCTGATGATTTTGTCTTGGCAGCCAATCAGAATCACACTGTTCGCTTATGCAAAAGTTGCGTTCTGTTGCATTTTATCGGTTTGCAATTTGAGAACGGTGCTCAGGGCCTGTGATTTGTGTCTCTGTGTGTTTCAGGTTACGAAGCTCCATGTGGCTCAGTGTGAGAAGCATTTAGACTGCCACTCCTGCCTGTCGAATAGAGATCCCTACTGCGGCTGGTGTTCGCTGGAGGGCAGGTACTGGAGCTCACCTGACTGCTGTTACACACACACACATACCACCACCTGCTCTTTCAACACACACTTCCCATCAGGCCGCACCTCTCGCTTTACATAAACATCACATTTAATCATACAAGGATCTATGGAAATGATTCAGAATTTTGTTTTTCAACGACTTCTGCTTCCACTGCAGTTGCACTACTGGTTCAACTATTGTGGGTTATTTGAGTAACACTGGGACACTATTTGTTGAATGTTTCATGTAAGTAAGACTATTTAGATGGTTCTTATAGTGCTCAAAAGTCACAGTAATGTAACAAAACACTTCTGTTTCAATAATGGGTCACACTGTATTTTAATGTGAAATTCACACTATCATTCAATTATTTTCCTTCGGCTTAGTCTCTCATTCAAAGGTCACCACAGCGTAATGAACCGCCAACTATTCCAGCATATGTTTTATCCAGTCGATGCCCTTCCAGCCGCAACCCAGTACTGGGAATCACTCATACACACTCATTCACGCACACACTCATACACTACGGCCAATTTAGTTTGTTCAATTCACCTACAGTGCCTATAGCGCATGCTATAGACCAGGGGTGCTCAACCCTGTTCCTGGAGATCTACCTTCCTGCAGATTTCATTTGCAACCCATATCAAACACACCTGTATGTAATTATAAAGTGCTGTTCAGGTAGTAATTAATTGGTCAGACAATTACACATACTTAAGAAACACTAAATTGAGTAGGAAAATTAATGTCAAAGCATTGTATGTATGAAATATGGTGTCATTATTTTGAAAACGTTTGTAATTTGAGACATGTTTAACATTTCTTCTGTTATTTTTTTAATAAACCTAAAAGGCACTGCAAGACTGAAAGAAGTAAAAGAGCCTAATTTATATTCTTATAAATATCTTATCTTCTTATATTTATATTTATATACTTTTTAAAGTAGTATAAGTACTATAAATAGATTTATAAGTAGTATAAATAGATATTAAGTAGTATTGAGTCAATTAATTAAATCACTTTTTAAGTAACTAAGTTATATTTCAGACAAGGTAATTAGAAAGTAATTTAAACTGACACTGACTGTAAGACTTTTATTATGTTGCAGTCTTTAAAAAATAAATCACTTCTTGAAATCCTGCCCAATTTCCACAAATTATTTAGCAGCACAACTGTTTTCAACATTGATGATAATAACAAGAATTTTTTGTGGATTAGCAATAAGCAAGTTAGAATGATTTCTGAAGTAACGTGTGGCAAGGTAATTAGAAATTAATTTAAATACAAATTTATTAATCCAATTGGTACTTATTAATATTTTTGAAGTAACTTTCCCAACACTGGAATTCATCCTCATGTAATTTTAACACTGATATTATGCTCACATTTCAGTTTTGAACGCTGTAACTATTATATATTGATAATATGCATTGGTAACACTTTAATAATGGTCCGTTAGTTAATGTCTGTTAATGTATTTACTAACATGAAGGAACAATTAGTAACACATTTAATGTTAGTTAATGTTATTTAAGTAAATAACGTTAGTTCATGTTAACTCAGTGCATTAACTAATGGCAGGAAGCACAACTTTGGATTTTAATGCATTAGTACATTTTGAACTATGATTAATAAATGTTTTACAAGATTATTCATACTTGGTTAAAGTTAGTGAATAAAGTAACTAATGGACTATTATTCTACTGTGTTTAGTTTAGAAACCCGCCAATATTTAATTAAGTCACAAATAATCATCCTATTCTCCTGGATTTTTTAAGTTTCTTGCTTGCTCATGCAATGGACTAATTCTGTTACATTTTAAAAGTGCTTAGTAATTTATGTTTGAGTTTAACATCCTAAATCACCATCCACTTTTATTCACAATCAGTCTTTGCTTGCATGCCCCAATGTTGACACGTGTGCTTTTATAAGATATCTCAAAATCTCTGCAAATTTCAGCAGCCTCTTATCTCGTCTCGTGTGTTTTTGTGCGTCAGATGCACGCGGAAAATGGATTGCGCACGGCACGCTCAGCCTCACCACTGGATCTGGAGCTACAGCCACGAGCGCCAGTGTGTGTCCATCCAGAGTCTAGAACCCTCCATCCAGAGCAGAGAAGAGCAGACAGAGGTATAAAAACCCTGTTCCCAGATCACCTCCCACACTCCGCTGTCACATTACACTCTGTGCGCTCCTCATTAGAGCTTATTTTAGCCAAGCACTGCTCACTTAGACAGGAAGTGACTCCCTGACCGACATGCAACACAGTGCCTAATAAGGTGTTATGTGATAAAGGCTGATAAAGCTGTGAGATTTAATTCTGCCCTGCAAATGCAATGAGCCATATTTTGTCAATTTCCTACTCTAGGTGAAATCTCATTGTTCCAGAGTCACAAATTAAAGTTGACACTTACTGTAAGACTTTTATTATGTTGCAATTTTATTTTTATTTAAAATAAATCTCGAAATTTACATCTAGCCCAATTTCCACAAATTATTAAGCAGCACAACTGTTTTCAACATTGATAATAATAAGAATTTTTTATTGATTAGCAGTAAGCAAGTAAGAAGGATTTCTGAAGTAACATGTGACACTGAATACTGTGTGAATGGTGTGTGTATCAAAACATTTGTTAATTAAAACTGACTCTTACTTTTGCCTGACACTGCGTTAGGGACCTCCGCTGACTGCACTAGCACATCACGAAATGGACAAGGCTTATACTTGATGCGATCGCCGGTGAGATATTCTTTAAACTGACAGGAGGCGGGCAAAAGAAAGTGACTGTACAATCAGACGGATAAACATTGAAGTAGGAAGTTTCCAGAACTATGTCATATCATTAATATCAATCAAGATTTTTATAATCGTTCAAGATTTTTAAAATCAAACTTTGTTGCATCACTTGCTTTTGTTTATATCTCAGACAGTTCTACCTATTAAAGTTTATTAACATACTAATGACAATAGAACATGGGTTACTCTACAAATATATTTTTGTGGCAAGAAAAAAACAAAACAATAATAATACATGTACCAAATAATTCACAAAATATTTCCTCATGGTTATTACTTATAATTTTTTGCCTATTTTTAAACTGTTTATACATTTATTTTCGACCATGAATACATATATGTAGTAAATAACATCTAAACACTAATAACATCTAAAGCTATTATAGTATGTATATCTTCATACGAATCATTGCACAAAAATGAAAATCGTGCAATTTATGCTTCAATAAAAAGGCAAATATATATTAAAAAAGTTGATTTAAAAATAGGAGAAAAAGCACTTTTTCACCTTACTAAATAATTTTAAAAAATCAAGCACAAGCAAACTGACTGTTTTATATATACTGTATGTATATATATATATATATATATATATATATATATATATATATATATATATATATATATATATATATATATATATATATATATACACACACACACACACACACACACACACACACACACACACACACACACACACACATACTGAGATTTTTCCCCAATTTCTGATTTTTTCAAATAATGACACTTCTAAACAGCTTAAAGTGACATTTACAGGCTTAACTAGGTTAATTAGGTTAACTAGGCAGGTTAGGGTAATTAGGCAAGTTATTGTATAATGATGGTTTGTTCTGTAGACCGGTGTTTCCCAACCCTGTTCCTGGAGGCACATCAACAGTACATATTTTGTATGTCTCCCTTATCTGACCCATTCGTGTCAGGTTTTGGGGTCTTTTCTAATGTTCTGCGGAGTTGATTCAGGTGTGTTTGATTAGGGAGAGATTGAAAATGTGAACTGTTGGTGTGCCTTCAGGAACAGGGTTGGGAAACACTGCTGTAGACTATCGAAAATAAATATAGCTTAAAGGGGCTAATAATTTTGACCTTAAAAAGTTTAATAAAAAAATTTAAAACTGCTTTTATTCTAGCCGAAATAAAACAAATAAGACGTTCTCCAGAAGAAAAAAATATTATCAGACATACTGTGAAAATTTCCTTGCTCTGTTAAACATCATTTGGGAAATATTTGAAAAGAAACAAAATTCAAAGGGGGGCTAATAATTCTGACTTTAACTGTATTACAGTATGTATATCTTCATACGAATCATTGCACAAAAATGAAAATCGAGCAAGTTATGCTTTAATGGAAAAGCAAATATATAATAAATTTTATTTAAAAAAGCACTGTTTCACCTTGCTAAATAATAATAAAAAATCAAGCACAAGCATATATTTATAGCCCATTCCACAATTGACACGTTACTGTCTGGCTAGTTTGTGTCCTACAGTATATGATAAAAAGGCAATTATGGTCCAACATTCCTGACCATTATCACCAATAAAGCCCAGAAAAACAGGGCAACAGTATATTGTAAACCGATTGGTTCAAATATTCTTTTCCAGTTATCCAAAGGAATAATTTGTTACTTATTTATAGTTTTGTAACTATTAAATTGTTTTAAATTTAAAATTGTACATCAGTGTTAAACCTATGAATGACGAAAAAACATTTCTGTGATTGTGTATCAAAACCACTCCACCTTTGCCATGGCCTCGCTTTTTGGCTTTAACCAACTTATCCCTCAATTTTTTCCAAACATTTTACAAAACGTTCTCCTTTCTCCAAGAATTATTGGCCATCTGGTTATCGCTATAATTGAGCATGGACGGATCATAAAGATGTCTGTACAGTCGTACCTGTTTTAGATAAAGTCTACTCAAAGTGATTCTTATTTAATGTAAATTTTTAAAGTCTTTAGCTTCTGCTATCTTTTGTTCTCTTTGAATTTATTGACATAATAAAATGATTGTTGAATCAAATGCTAGCATGCGTTTACTTTGATTATTCTTTGTTTTTGCAGAAATCAAATTTTCATTTCTGTCATGCATACAAAAGATTATTGTTTTTTTTAAGATAGCAAACTCTTTCTACAACAGTACGTGTCAAGAGAAGACAGCAAACTGTGCTCGAGGTCTTCAGTTGCACAACAACTTCTTATAACAGGTCAAGAATTGTAGGTTTTTGCTACACCACAGACAGACTCCACCAGATCGCCTCTTATGCAATACCCACAGACTATTACACATACCCCGAAAACCTTGGTCTTAACAAGCCGAGCACAAAACCCCCCACCAGCATCCAAAACAAAAGTATCGACAATATCTCCTATTAGTATTCACAAGACCAACCGTGGCCTTGCACCGTCTTAAAATGTCTGATCTGTTTTTTTTTTCTTCTTCTTCTGTGCTTTCAAGGTCTCTTTCACAGTTCTACAGTTGCCAGTCTTGTCAAAGGATGAGTCTCTATCTTGTGCTTTTGGGAGTTTGGCTGCTCAGCCTGCGGTTGTCTTGGAGAACAGAATCACATGTCAATCACCGGCGCCGGAGCTGCTCCCGCCGAGTCCGCCAGGCAACGGTGAGCCACGCTGACTCCATCACACTGCCAACACGCTTCAATCCCAGCAACCAACTGTTGAGTTGAGAGACTGAAAGCCAAACCAATTCAATTCAGGTTTATTTGTACAGCGCTTTTCACATTTGTTTCAAAGCAGCTTTACAAAAGGTGCACATTATTGCAATACAATCCAAATCAGAAAAATTAAGGTTATTAGTTAGCATAAGTTTTTTAGGTACTAATAACTTTACATAATTAACTAGTAACTAATAGCAAAGTCCCATTAAGGAGAGTCATTTTACTCGGCGGCCATCTTTGAAACACCTCTTTGGCATTCTGTCTGAATGGGGAAACATTAAAATCTCCAAAACTGTTTAATAAGCTTACGATTACATTACATATTAGGAATCACCAATACAATTAAACACCAACTGTCTCATAAGTTTTGTTTCTAAATGTTTGAATCAAATACAATCAACATTTTTTGCCTAAGCTAATGCGCATGCACACTCGAAAGGAACGAGATCATGACACCAACCTCATTTGTAGCTGTTCTAGCCATTATTATCACAATACTGCACCGCCAGGTTGCGCTGGTCTTCAAGAGTAATTCACAACTTGGTCTTGATGGTGAATCTCTTTCAGAAATGGCAGTGTGACTCTTTGTTTACAGGTTTGAGGTCGTTTGAGTAGTTGCTGCCAGAGGTAGGAGTAAGTCACACACGTGCAAATCTCGAGTCATAACCTTCAAGCAAGTCAAGTAATTTTTTGTCAGACTCAAGTCACTGCTTATTTCAAGTCAAGTCAAGTCGTTACTTGATCTAGCAAGTCACTTTCAAGTCAATAAAATTTTTCAATAAAACTTGCAAATTTGAACTTGCAATTTCCTACTTACAACAAAAAAGCATGTTCACATAAAAGGCATGTATAGCCAAGTTAGTTTAGTTTAGTTAGTTTATTTATATAGCACATTTTTTACAACACAACATTGCTCAAAGTGCTGAACACAATAATACTAATTAAAATAAATCCTACATCACATACATAACAATTATACAATAAGGCAAACCTCTCAACATTAAAAAGGCTCAAATGCTAACAAACAAAGATGGAGTTTCAGAAGCTTTTTAAATACAGATAGAGATGGAGCATGTCTGATGTGGTGTGGAAGCTCATTCCAGAGTTTTGGGACGATAACAGCAAAAGCCCGATCCCAACTTCGCTTACACCGGGACCTTGGTACCAAAAGAATAAATTGATCAGAAGGCCTTAATGAACTACCAGGATTTTATACTTGTAGGATGTCAGAATATTAAGGTGATGCCAGATCATTTAAGGATTTAAAAACTAAAATTAATAGTTTAAAATCAATTCGTGACCTAACAGGCAGCCAACCCAGAGAGGAGAGAACTGGGGATATGTGCTCATACTTGCCAGTCCCTGTCAGAAGTCTCATCACCGCATTTTGGACTTATTGCAATCTATTCAGGGCATTTTGACCAATAGCCACATATAGAGAGTTGCAATAGTCAAGTCTTCCCAAAATAAAAGCATAGATCACCTATTTTTCACTTTCTAAGTAAATTGTATTCTATAATAAATCACGTTAGCTTTTATAACCATACATGGCTTCTGATGTACCTCATACGTTTAATGAATATATGCTAATCATCATCAATCAGTGTTAAAAATAGCTTAATTTTTAATTAGCGTATTTGAATTCTGGAGAAATGATGAAGATCTGTCTGAATCATGCTTTTATGAAAGTGCACTGGCACATTTAAGGATAGTTTCTTATGCTTTCTGTTTGTATTCTGTACATATAAACTCATTTTGATGGCTGGAATACACTCCAAAACGTTGGGACAGAGGTTTGTGTACCATGGTGTAACATCAACTTTCAAAACTAGATCAAATGTCTCTGCGTCAGAAGCAGATTTAAATGTCACAGTTGTGATCGTCAAAGGTTTAATAAACGTAATGCAAATCACAATCTTTAAGATTTAAGATCTCTTGGGTATTTGGATTAAAACTGCAATCTTTTTAAGAATTAATCTTACAGGTCTAACTGAAACTGGTCACCATGCTGTTATGAAAGCGCTCATTAACCCTCAGGGGTCTGAGGTGATTTTGGGGCCCCTGAGATGTTTTGACATGCCCTGACATGTGTGCTGATTTACAAGTTCACTTATTACAAGTTCACCTTCCAAGCTTTGTGCAGGCATGTCTCTCTCTAATGTATTCAAGGAGCGCGTGGACTCGTGGGCGTGGTCGCATTAAAATAAATGAGCTCAGACTGAGAAACTAGACATAGTGTTGTTTCATACTGATTACTTTATCAAACAGTGTTTGTTTTTTTAACATGCACTCGCTGCATTTAAAAGTAGACACTTCAAGCTTTCTATAGATATATGTCTCATGTGTGTGTGTTTTGTTTTTGCGGAGTTTCAGTGCATTTTGCTGACACGTTTCTAAAAACAGTTCGTGGAGACAGAGAAAAAAAAAAGGATTTGCCTACACTGTTTGTTTTCCTTATTTTGCGAAAGCACACACTTTTGTTCTTATTGTGAGTGTACACAAAAAACGTAGACACCTAACAGATTCGATTGATGTATTGCTCTTATCTGTACGATTAAAACTGAAAGTGTAATTTAAGTTCTTTTCGGCGTTAACAGGAGAAGACCAAAAGCGTATACGCAGTGTTCAACCCCTGGGGGATCAAAGGATAGTTCACCCAAATATGAAAACGTCCTGTTAATTTACTCACCCATAGACTTTTTTTATGTTTACATTTTTTTTACCATCAGTTTACACCTTTACACATCATCCCCTTTCCCTTCCCCTCCCTAATAGCGGCAGTTACAATAATTAGATGTTGCTATCATAAATCCAATAAACACAGATAAATAATATAATCTAAAACAATCATACAAACACACAAAAAATAATAAAAAACAATAATAATAATGAAAAATTATTCACCCATAGATTTTAGCAAAGTCTGTGGTCCTTGGAGATTCATAAAATGGCAGTGAATGGTTACAGGTTTTCTAGATTAAAAATAAACAGATACAAATGAGTCCAAATCAATAGACAGGGATCCTGATCACACACTTGTAAAGCAAAACGATCAGTTTGTGTAATGAATTGAACACCATTTATAATATTATTAGCTATATTTCCACAGCCTGGACAAACAGTTCATGGCACATATGTGAATGTAGTCCTGTACACTGTTGGACATTTTATTGTATTTTTGTGGTAACTTACTGGCAGCAATGTTGCCAGCAGTTTACTTTAACTGCACCTTTACGGTAAATTACCAATAAATGTGTTTTACAGTAGCATGGCCACTACTGCAATTTCATTTTACAGTAATGTAGCCTTACCGCAACTTCTTCCTATGGTCAAATTACCTTTACCCCATTTTAATGTTAAAATTATTACAGTACTTTTACATTAATCTATTTACATTTTACACTGGTAGTAAAAAAAACTTTATTAAGTAAATTCCAATATTTGTATTATTCACCAATATATCAATTTTAAATGGTTTACAAAAGTAATCATTGATCAGTCTATTTTATATACATTTTGTGAAAATGTTAATTAATAATTTTATTAACTGTCTTATTTTTGTCTTCAACCACAGTAGCAGTACTTAATTACTATGATTACGGTAGAATACCGCAAATTCCTAAAATACAGTAAGTTACTGTAAACGTTTTAAATTACCCTCAAAGCATGCACCCTAAAGCATTCGCCGTCAAAGCAGCAAGACTACAATCGGACTACATTCATACATGCACCGAAAACTCTTTGACCATGCTATGGGTTAAAGTTAATATGGGACATTCTACCAAAAAAGTTCTTTATCTGTCCCTGAAATAAAATGGTAAATACAGTGAATAAAAAGCATTGCATCCCAAAATATTTCTAAAATGGGCTGATGGATGATTTCTGTGATTTGTTCTGTAAAGGAATGTGTCATTCATTTGGTTCTTAGATTTTTTTTTCTTTATTAAAAACACTTTACAAATGTACAAACACTGTCATTGTCTTGTCCTCAGCCCAGTTCAACCTACAGCTTTAATAGTTTTGTTATGCTAAAACCTGTTCTTTAGGAAAAAGAAACTTTAGAAATTGCAAATTTAAGTTGTTATCATTTACATCAATTGATTAAAAACCAGAAACAAAATAAATTCTTTAAATAAATGCTATTTACATGTCAGACTGTCACATTTGCATTAGATTTAACATAAAATGCATGCAATACACCTTTAAGGCTTTAGATTTATCATTCTGTCATTGAATTATATCATTTAATGCTTGTTTTTGTATGATTTTTTTGAGGAGGACAAACTTAAGTCAGTCCTTGTCACATTTTTTATAAGTGAAAATGTGTGTTTCTGGTAGAATGTCCCTAATAATATTGTAAATAGTGTTCAATTTCTTACACAGACTGATTGTTTTGCTTCACAAGACCTCAGTGTGTCATCAGGAGCCATGACTATTAATTTGGACTTGTTTGTATGTGTTTAGTTTTAATCTAGAAAACCTGTAACCATTCACTCCTATTATTAGAATCTCCAAGGACTACAGATTCAGTTCGAAATCTTTGTTAATGTTCTACTGAAGAAAGAAAGGCACCTACAGTACATCTTGGAGTAAATTAACAGGAAATTTAGGTGAACTGTGGCTTTGAAGGTGCCATAAAGTGCTTTGAAATGTGCATTTCTTTATTTGATGATTGATGTAATCTGTTAGATACTAGAGAGCATTTGATTGATCTGAAGATTTGATGAGAAACTGAAGTATGAGGTGGTTTGATTGATTTAGACAAACTGCAAGCTGTAGATGTTTATATCAGTTTTATATTTTCTAAACATAAATTTTGTCACTGTTTTGGAGCACGCTATAGCTAATAGATATCCTTAAAGTGGTACTTTTCTGAATTGAGGTTGTGGTTTTGTTCGAATACATTTGCATGGATTTTGTGTACAGTATATGCATTAGCAGGGATTTGCAGGCATTTAAAGATGATTCAGTTGATTTTCCTGACATTGAATCTGGGTTACAGGGATTATTTTGACGGAGGGTATTAGCTTATCTCCTGCGCAACTAGAAAATGTCAGTCTGCCGGGACTCAGTATTAAAGCTTCTAGGCAAACAGCACTGAGATCCTAACAATGAACTGTGCATCGCTCTAGATCATACGCCAGATCTGTGGTATTTACTCTACAGGGATGGTTAAGCCCATGTTAAATATTGAATATTGAGTGCTCACATTTCAAGGTGGAAAATCTAGGTCAAAACAGAGGAACGTTTAATTGCTATCGGTCATTTTCTGCCTAATATTTTATGTGTACCTCTGTATTTCTAGATCATGTATCTGTTCAAATGGCACTGAAGTTCGGAGACGTTACCATCTCGCATACCAATATCACCTTTTATGACTGTAAAGCAGTTGGACGGCTCAACGCTACCTCACCGTAAGGAAACACACAACCACAATTCATGCACACATATACTCAACATCAAAAATAGTTCTTGCTGTTTTTGATTAGGTGAATGTATTTTGTAAAATATTGTATCCCCACACAACACTCCACCTTTATTTCCCAACAGAGAAATACCGGAAAATCTCTGTAGACTGATGGCATTTCACGCTGTTCATCCTTATAATCTTAAAATGTCAGCAAAATCACCTGTTTTGTCATCACTTTAGACAGTACGCTAGATAATCAGTCAAACACCAGCTCTAAAGTGACGTTGGTGCATTAGCAACGAATTCTGATGTTCTGATGTCAGCTGCAGATGTAACTGAATGGTGGAAGAAAGTAGTTCCTCTTACACAAAAGGGTTTTAAAACTCTCTGTGATTGATTTTCTTTTTCATATTCTTGATTATGCCGTCAAACTGTTGATTAAACGCAATATCACACTCGTAGCAGTGCGATGTGGCTGTATATCGACACTGGTGGGACACTAAGGCACATCTCCCACCAGTGCTGATATACAGCCACATCGCAGTGCTGAGTGTAATATTCTTCATATAATTAAAAACTGCTTTTATCGTACCCGAAATAAAACAAATCAGACATACTGTGATATATATATATATATATATATATATATATATATATATATATATATATATATATATATATATATGTGTATATATATATATATATATATATATATATATATATATATATATATATATATATATATATATATAGATATATATATATATATATATATATATATATATATATATATATATATATATATATATATAGATAGATAGATATATATATATATATATATATATATATATATATATATATATATATATATAGATATATAGATAAATTTGAATTCAACTGTATATTGGCTGTGCTATAACAACACACTTTCACATGAATTTACTGATGTGTGCTGTAGATGCATGGCGTGTGTGAGCAGCGTGTGGCCGTGTCACTGGTGTGTGAAGGATGAGCTCTGCACTCATCGTAAAAGCTGCCCTCGTCAACACGTCATCTATAATAGCAGGGTAAGTGTTCATCTCCCCCCACCTCTTTCTCATTTCCTCAACACTACACATGACCCCCTATGGACGGTGCACGAGGTCGCGACCTCTCCTTATCAGCATAGAGATCTTTCTTCTTTCTCAAGGTCAGAATGAAGAATTACTGTGATCAATAGGTTTCTTAAACTGGAACAAGGGCGGGGCTTCATTTTGTCATTCGGGAATTGATTGAATTCTTGGTTTATGGTGATTTGCTATTGGTTGGTATCATTTGAGTGAAACCGGATACCAGAAAAGAGATGTTGCTGCAAGAGTGTGTCTTAATTTGTTTATAATATTTACATCAATGACCTCAATTCCATGAGATAGAATTAGATCTAATGTATGATTTAAGCGATGAGTTGGACCAACAATGCAATGTTTTGCTTTGTCCCAAGTGACAAATAAATCTGTAAACGCGAGTCCTTATATTCAATGCAGGTGAATTGAATTCACCTTTATTTGTATAGCGCTTTTACAATGTAGATTGTGTCAAAGCAGCTTCACATAAAAGGTCACAGTAAATTGGAACAGTGTAGTTCAGTTTGTAGTGTTTAAGTTCAGTTCAGTTTAGCTCAGTTCAGTGTGGTTTAATAATCACTACTGAGAGTCCAAACACTGAAGAGCAAATCCAACGATGCGCAGCTCTACTGATCCCGAACCATGCAAGCCAGTGGCGACAGCGGAGAGGGAAAAAAATGTCATATCATTTCATATCATCAAACTTTATATACCATTAGTGTTATATATCATATCATCTATGTGGATGTTGAAATCTTCTACAATTAGAATTTTATCAGTTTTGACTTAAGTCAGAAATAAAATCAGAAAACTCTTTTAGAAAATTGACATAGGGTCCTGGGGGTCTATGTATGGTGATTAAAGCGAGAGTTTTTTTTTCAGAATATCCAGAATCATTAAACGCTAATACCTCAAAAGAGTTAAACAAGTCCGTTTCTCTGGTTAACAATAAGAATAATACTAAAGATTGATGCAACTCTCTCTCTCTCTCTCTCTCTCTCTCTCTCTCTCTCTCTCTCTCTCTCTCTCTCTCTCTCTCTCTCTCTCTCTCTCTCTCTCTCTCTCTCTCTCTCTCTCTCTCTCTCTCTCTCTCTCTCTCTTTCTCTCTCTCTCTCTCTCTCTCTCTCTCTCTCTCTCTCTCTCTCTCTCTCTCTCTCTCTCTCTCTCTCTCTATATATATATATATATATATAAATATATATATAAATATATATATACATGCAGTCAGAATTATTTGCCCCCCTGAATTATTCACCCCCTTGTTTATTTTTTCCCCCCAAGTTCTGTTCAACGAAGAGAAAATTTTTTCAACACATTTCTAAACATAATAGTTTTTATAACACGTTTCTAAAGATTTTCCATGATGACGGTAAATAATATTTGACTAGATATTTTTCAAGATACTTCTATACAGCTTAAAGTCACATTTAAAGGCTTAACTAGGTTAATTAGGTTAACTGGGCAGGATAGGGTAATTAGGTAAATCATTGTATAACGAGGGTTTGTTCTGTAGACTATCGAAAAAAATATATAGCTGAAAGGGGCTAATAATTTTGACCTTAAAATGTTTTTAAAAAAATAAAAACTGCCTCTATTCTAGCTGAAATACTGTGAAAATTTACTTGGTCTGTTAAACATAATTTGGGAAATATTTAAAAAAGAAAAAAAAAATGAAAGTGTGTGTGTGTGTGTGTGTGTGCGTGTGCGCGCGCGCGCGTGTGTGTGTGTGTGTGTGTGTGTGTGTGTACATATTTTGTTCATTAATGTTTTAAATAATATTATTGTTAATAAAATGAACTTTCAAAAGATTTTTTTATTTTAAAAATTCATTATTATGTTCAAAATAACAAAAAAACAAGTTTTTTTGCATTCTTATCTGCTCTGTCCAGTCAAATCACAGCTTCTGCAGATCATTTGCGTTTAACTCTAACACATTAACATGTGTGTCTATGTGTGTGTGAACAGGAGCAGTCGACGCCCCGCGGGCCTGACTCTTGCCCCTGTGTCTGGGCCCTTCAGAGCTCTCCTCTGGTTCCTGTGGGCTTTGACACCGAACTCTCACTGCAGGGCAAAAACCTGGACATATTCGAGGTGAAGCTCATCTGCCATTCATCATTCCACCCCATCTATTGTGCCTGAGTCAATATGTTGGCCTTGACTATTCATGCTTGTGCATTTTAAGAGGCCATTATTCCCCATGCTCACCAGGGTCTGGGTGAACTCATTTATGATAATGGGGGTCTCGTTGTTAGCATTTGACTGTGTGGTTTTCTGAACAGGATGAGGAAGATTACGCCTGCATGTTGATCATCGAGGGCCAGGAGCTGCGTTTGCCGGCCACATTGGAAATCGGCAAAGAAACGGGGACGCATGTGTTCAAGTGCGAGGCTCATCAGGTGATATTAATAGAGTCCATTTATTCGCATTGCTCCACAGCCGCTGCAGTTAATATAGACTCATGTGTGACGTCTGCCCTGATAATGGCTGTAATTTATGACAGCAGCCAGAAAAGCATAGCAATTCAAACATGGATTTGTTGATGGTGTCGTGCATAATTTGTGGCCATGCACCTGGCTGATTATACAGTGATTTTGTGTGCAGTTTCAGTACTCAGGAAAGCATTTCGAATATTCCGCTCCTGTGTACCTGCAATGGGGGACGCAGCGTATAGATTCAGCACCACATCTCCGCTGTGAGTATCATGAGAATATTTTAAAATTATCAAATTAATCAGTTTTATCATTGTACATTGTGCTGTAATTTGCATAACCTTAATATATGAAAACATAATATAAATAAATATAATGTATAATAAAATAACAAATATATAACAAAGATTTTTATACATATTTATATATGTATACATTTACATACTATATGTGTGTGTGTGTGTGTGTGTGTGTGTGTGTGTGTGTGTGTGTGTGTGTATATATATATATATATATATATATATATATATATATATATGTATATATACATATATATGTATATGTATATATATGTATATATATATATATTTATGTATATGTATGTATATATATATATATATATATATATATTTATGTATATGTATGTATATATATATATATATATATATGTGTAAATATGTATATGTATATGTATATATATATATATATAAATATATGTACATATACACATACATATACATATATATGTATATATATATGTATGTATATGTATATATATATGTATATGTATATGTATGTATGTATGTATATGTATATGTATGTATGTATGTATATATAGTTGAAGTCAGAATTATTTGCCCCCCTGTTTATTTTTCCCCAATTTCTGTTTAACAGAGAGAAGATTTTTTTCAACGCATTTTTAAACATAATAGTTTTAATAACTCATTTCTAATAACTGATTTATTTTATTTTTGCTAGGATGACAGTAAATAATATTTTACTAGATATTTTTCAAGACACTTCTATACAGCTTAAAGTGACATTTAAAGGCTTAACTAGGTTAATTAGGGTAACTACCCAGGTTAGGGTAATTGAGAAAGTTATTGTATAATTATGGTTTGTTCTGTAGACTATTGAAATAAATATAGCTTAAAGGGGCTAATAATTTTGAACTTAAAATGTTTTTTTAAATATTAAAAACTGATTTTATTCTAGCCAAAATAAAACAAATAAGACTTTCTCCAAAAGAAAATACATTATTAGACATACTGTAAAATATTAAGTGCTCTGTTAAACATCATTTGGAAATATTTAAAAAAGAAAAAATATTTAAAATGGGGGCTAATAATTTTGACTTCAACTGTGTATGTATAAATATTTATACTGTACAAAATAATTTTGTTTTATGTATTAGTTATATATTGCATACGTACAATAGCATATATATATATATATATATATATATATATATATATATATATATATATATATATATATATATATATATATATATATATATATAATTTTATTTTATTATTTTTATTTTTTAATGCACATCTCTAAATTTTCTTTTTTCCTTTATCGAAAAATACGTTTTAAATGGTTGAATGTTAACACCTGTTTAATTTCTGATTCAGATACTCTGAGATAAGGTGTTTGAGCTTGTTATACATCTACATCTATGTTTGTGTGTGTTACAGTGCAGCTGTATGACTGCTCAGTGGGTCAGTCTGACTGCAGTCAGTGTCGCGCGGTTGCAGCCAGTTACGGGTGTGTGTGGTGTGCTGATGAAACCCCCGGTTGTGTGTATAACCAGTCCTGCACCAGTGGAGCCATGGACACCTGTCCTCCACCTCTAATCACAGAGGTACATCCATGCATGCTTCAAAATTCATCATTCTGATCTGAGATATATTTAATCACCCACCAGGATATTAGGTCTGTCACAATAATCAATATATCGATTATCACACAAACACATGGACATGACCTCAATCATTTTAGGTGATGCAATATAGATCGCCCATACATAAACAATTCTAGCAAAATTTTAGCTGATTGTGCAACATTTCTGTCTCTATTTTAGGTGTCAGTATCAGTATGGTTAAAAAACACTATACAGGATTTATACGGTCATGAAAAAATCGGAAAAGTCATGGAATTTTGACATGGCATTCTCCAGGCCTAAAAAAGTTTTGGAAAAACAGAAAAACCCACAAAGTTTTGGAAAGGTCATGGAAATTAGTTTAACAAATATCTGTATACTTGAATTAAGGCTGTGTGGTATTGGAAAAATCTGACATTACTACATTTTGTATTTCTGTGGCATACAGTATATATTGCGATGTGAATACAATATCACCAGATGATTTAACAGGCTTATTTGGATTGATTGGGGGGATTTTGTAGGGGAGTGAATCTCAAATAATATATAACAAATAAATTACAAGCATAGATAAATAAAATATAGTAAAGTTAAAGGTGAATTATATTTTTCAGATATTCAATATTCAGGTACAGGTATTGAATAATCAACACTGCATAGTCTTCATTGTTTATTATTTAATCTTTATTGAAGTTACAAACAATTTCTTATGGCCGGATGTTTTAAAATTTGAAGTTTTGAAATGTTCACACAGTCACATGCCTTAAAGGGACAGTTTATTCAAAGATTAAAATGTACTCACTGTAAAAAAAAACTCATAAATGTTTGAAACAAGTGAAGAAAGTAATGAAAATGGTAAGTAATGTTTGGGTGAACTATCTCTTTTAAAATGCATGCAGATGATAAACTTTTACTCCATTATGATTAAACTCTATATTAAACTATAATTCCAACATTGCATATCCTGCGATGTGACTATTGCGGATGCACGCATTGTGATATCGATGCTGAAACAATATATTGCCCTTGGTCAAAAACCTGCTCTCACATTGTTAGTGCTGTGTAAACAATATTAAAATCAATTTTACATAGATATAAAAACAAATTTAATCAAAATAGATTGTTGCGTATTTTATGATATGCTGTAATAAATTTGAACGTCATTGTTTTTCTTATTATTTATCATGTATATGTAGACATTTCATGAAACATTACGTCATGAAAATGTACTTGAAAGTTCTGGAAATTACTTGAAAACTTGAAACTTTTACTTGAAAGTCATGGAATTTTAGTAGTAAAATGTGTATGAAAAATAGATCTGGTTGCATATATCACAGCCTCTCTTACTGTTTAACTTGCAATTTTAGTTTACATTTATTATTATTTATTTAGGATATACATTTCCACATTCTGATTCCAATGCCTAATCATTAAACTGTAAAAATAACTATAAGTAAATAAAATATTCTTAAGAATAAAATATGATGTGTTCTTTGGAAGAGTGTACTCGCATTGTGATGCAATTAAATTGTCATTCTGGCATTATATAATGAGGGCCATAAAATGACAATAATATAATTTATCGCAATATATTTTGGTGCAATGTATCGTACAACAAAAAGTAGATATCATGACAGGCCTAACTCTGGATCATTACTGTCTATGGAGGATGAGAGAGCTCCGGCATTTCATCTAAAATATCTAAATTTGTGTTTTGAAGATGAACGAAGGTCTCATTTTATTGAAATGACACAAGTGTGAGCAAATAATAATATAAATATATATTTTTGTGTGAACTAACCCTTTAATCGTGTGGTTTTTATCACTTCTATATGTCAAGAATTTAGATGCAAAGACCTCTAAAAGTGTCTGAAATTTTCAGCTAAACAGAGTGTGCTTGCATTATGATGGTATTATATTGTCATTCTGGCATTATAAAATGGTTGGTATAAAATGGTGTTAAAATGACAATAATATCGTTTATCGCAATATATTTTGGTGCAATATATCATACAACAAAAAGTAGGTTTCATGACAGGCCTACATGATATTTGTAATTTCCTTAAAGATATTTTAAGTTTCCATATCAGTGGTGGTTTTTCAGTTGGACGTTATAGCAAAAAGAACAGATAATTTAGTCATTTGCATAATCATAAACCTGTCAGCAAAGCATCAAAGTTATGGGATTTGATTCTGTGTGAATGCTGCGATGAAGCATATACCGCTTGATAAAAGCTTCTCCCTAATGCGTAAATGTCAAAAGTAAAAGCAGAAGCTGTCATTGATCTTTTCAAAAGTGGACGTTTGTGTTGGAGGATCTGAGGACTTAGTTTAAGTATGCAGCAGCTGTCTCCATGTGGAGCTTCAAGAAGAGCGGCCATACATTTTGTGCTGTTTTACTTCTGAGCTTGCTTCATTACTTTAATCATATACAGTGCTCAGCATAATTGAGTACAGCCCGTTTTGAAAATGAATATTTGGATCCAATTCTCAGTGAATATAGGCAATGTATTTTGGTGGATTTAAACAAAACAGATTTATTAAACCGATATATTTATTAAAATAAAATTTTAGTCACCAAACATATTCATAAATTGAAAGACAATGCAATTAAATTCAAGCAAAATTTAGCAAAAATAAATGACAAACTACAAAATTTCAACAAAAATTTTCAAATTTTTTTGCTTCTCTTATTTTTCCTCTTTTTTTAAATTTGTATTTTAATATTTTTCTGTAACATGAGTTTGGGTGTACTAGTTTTTGGACCGTTATCTTAAGTTATTTTGTTAGATAAGCTCCAGATTTAGCTTTAGTACTGACTAATCTAATGTACATGCACAAATATAATATTGTAGAGCTTCCTATTAAAATATGAATTTAAAAGATGGATTTGTGAGGGGTGTACTTATATATGCCGAGCACTGTATATTGTCAGCAATTTGTCAGCACACATACACACAAACTATGTCAGAAGAGTTTTGTTATGACTATGTTTGGAGATTTGTTAATTTTTGGAAAGAAGCCTCTTCTGCTCACCAATGCTGCATTTATTTGATCTACAGTACAGTAGTTTTGTAAAATTTTGTTCTCGTTTTGAATATATTTTGCAATATTTCCATGATTTAAAGCTGAATTTTCAGCATCGTCGTTACTCCAGTCTTCATTGTCACATGATCCTTCATAAATAATTTTATTACGATGATTTGCTGCTGTGTTATGATCAGTTGTTATTGATTTTCAATAATTAATAACAGTTCTTATTATTGTTCATTTTCAGTTTTATAGTTTTGTCACAAATACAGGCATCATCTCTTTTATGTGATTGTATTTTTTCTAGGGCTGCACGATATTGGAAAAATTTGACATTGCAATATTTTTTTTCTCTGCGATAAATATTGCGATATAAATATAATTTCACCAGATGACTTAAATAGCTCTATTTGAAAATGTCATTCATTTAGATTTATTGGTATGGTTTTGTAGGGGACTGAAGTAAAAATATATTATATACTAACTATAAGTTAGTATATACATATAATAAACAAATCAGTCATAAATAAACACAATGGAGCAAATATTAAAGTGAAATAAACAGCGCTTTATGGTTTTCAGAAATTGAATATTCAAATGGAAAATAACATTGCATAGCCTTCATCATATAAATAATTCAATAAAATTAATATTTATTCATTTCCATGTACTGGGTTGTGGCTGGAAGGGCATCCACTGCGTAAAACATATGCTTGTCGGTTCATTCCACTGTGGCGAAGGAAAATAAATGAATGAATCTTTATTAACCCTCTTTATGCACTAATAAAATGCTTTAAACTCTCTTAAAAGGCCTTAAAACACTTTGCAGATGATAAACATTCACTCTTTTGATTACATTTTACAGCGTCTCCACAAATCTCATATGTTTTGATCTGTGGTTTCTGGTCAAATATAATCCCAACTCAACACAGCATATCCTGCGATGTGACAATTGCGGACGCACACATTATGATATCGATGCTTAAACAATATATTGTGCAGCCCTAATTTTTTCCCATAAAGCTTTTGGAAGATTTTGAAAGCTGTGTTAATCCTACTTTTATTTGACCAGTTATGAAAAATAATATTTTTATGTTCTTTGAAAAAATTATTATTATTTGCACAAGACATTTGGCAGGTGTTAAGTGTGTTCGCCAAACACAAGTCTAAAAAAAGACTATATTTAACACCATTTGTGCCAAATTTATTGTGCTAAACTGACTAAACAGTCAATTAAATGCTTTTGGACTTTCCCCTGGTCCCCCAGGTTCAAAGATCGGTCAGATGCTTCAAATGAGTTCAAATCTATTTAATGAATCAAAAGGAGAAAGAGTACAGGGCCCTGGGTGGCAGAAAACAGCAGCACAGGCAGGCTATGTCAGCTGCGCACACACATTTCGTCTACACCCCAACCCCACCAACCCTCACCTCACACACATGAGAGAGTGAGCCTGCACCCTCCCATCCGTGCCTCTACTCCCACATTCCTGCAAGATGGAGAAAGCAGCACAGCCTAAAAGAAAGAGTTGTAACATTTTGCCGATAACAAGTTCTCAGAATTTAACTTGGTTATCAGTCACACAAAGCCACAGCTTATATTAAGCTCGGTTATGTGAGGTTAAGCACACAAACAAAAGTTCATATGTTTGATAATAACAGGATTCAATTATTAATGCTTAAAACAAAGTTAGAAAACATCATAATTCCTTCAATGCTAAATAGGTGGAACTTATTTGTAATTTTCACTTTTTCATCTGTGGGCAGGTCGAGCCACTCACCGGGCCGCTGGAGGGCGGCATACTGCTGACGATCCAGGGTTCAAACCTGGGACAGAGCTTTAAGGACATCCAAGCAGGCGTGACTGTGGCAGGAGTGACCTGTAAACCTCTATCTGAAGCCTATCGCATTTCCACCAGGTGAAGCTCCTTTGTTAAATTCGACATGAAACATAAAGTTCTGATGCTTGATTTTTCCTATTATGATTCATATCTGAGAAAAACAGCCGCTTATCACAAATGTAGGGCGGGGCCTTTTTCTGTGTGAGGGATTGTTTGGATTGTTGTGATTTTGTGTGGTTTGCTATTGGTGGATCTCGTGTGATTGACAGGCTGATCCTACGCTTGTGTCAGAGAACACTTCGTTAGAGAAGAGATGTCATTGAGGGAGGAAGGGAGGGGGAAGTTATTTTGATTAAAGATTGTGAGAGATGTACATGAATAAATTATTTGTTATAAACACTGCAGTATTCCATTGAAATGCTGGTGAAATGAATGATGGTGAAAGCAAAATTCTCCTACGAGAGTGATTATAGCGCCTTTCGATGGTGAATGCAGTTATACTCATGGCAGGTATTATTTAATAGTATGGTCATTTATTTCACTGATTTTATTTTACTGATGGATGACTTAAACCTTTATTCAAATTTGTTTTGAAATATTTCAAAATGAAAAACTCAGTTTTCTTTAGAGCAAACAGTAAGCACAAATAAAATGACTTTACCGTTCAGTAAACAAGTTGAACTCAAATTAGGGAGATGTAGCTTATTCATTCATCCATTTTCTTTTCGGCTTAGTCCCTTTATTAATCTGGGGTCACCACAGCGGAATGAACCGCCAACTTATTCAGCATTTGTTTTATGCAGCAGATGCCCTTCTAGCTGCAACCCATCACTGGGAAACACTGGGAAACACATACACACTTATTCACACACACATACTCTACGGACAATTTAGCCTACCCAATTCACCTGTACCACATGTCTTTGGATTGTGGGGGAAACCGGAGCACCCGGAGGAAACCACACGAACACAGGGAGAAAATGCAAACTCCACACAGAAACGATGTAGCTTATTATAAAAACAAAAAAAATAATAATTCTAAAAATACCGAACTCCCAGCAAACTAACATGGCTGAAACATCGCTGAAATTGTACTTTGCTGTTGCTTGCTATTAGATTGAGTGTCACTGGCAATACTTTCACACCTTTTTAGCAAGACGCTCCTCATATAGCTGCCTGTGGTGGTTTTTCGAGTGCTGGTTGTTGTATTTCCTCCTGCTGTCGCAACAATTCTGATATGAAATCGCTCTATATGAAAGATATGAAAATGCTCAACCTCCTTTAGTGGACTTGTTGAACTTAAGAATGTAAATGGCCTCTAAGTGTGAACTTAAAATGACAGCTTTAGTGTAAATAAACTGACAGTTTGCATGAGACTTCTTATATGCTTAATTCCATTTTCAGGATAGTATGTGAGCTCCAGGCCAGTGTAAATGCCACAGCCGGGCCGGTCATCATCACTGTCAGAGGATCAGAGAAAGGAGAGTCCCAGCAAACCTTCTCATATCAGAACCCACAGCTGAGCAGGATTGTCCCAGAAAAAGGGCCCTTGGCCGGTGGTACGTTGCTCACGGTGTATGGGTCACAGCTCCTGACAGGCCAAAACCTTCAACAAAGGAGTGACCAAATCACTGGCCTGCAGGCCTTCCTGGGTTCACAACCCTGTCGCATGTGAGTGTTATTATCATTCATCCTTTTAATGGCAAAAATGCAAATGCAGTTCACTAAAAAGGTACTGAAGCTACATTTATTTAACTCTAACTGTGTGTTTTTTTTTTTTTTTCATTAGTAAGGAAGTGAGTGACACAAGGATGATATGTCACACCAGTCACGCAAACCAAACTGGAAAAGTGCCGCTCAGGGTTGTGTTCGGAAAAGCAGAGAGAGTTTTGAATAATGTCCTTTTCAGCTATATGGAGGATCCGCTCATTACTGACGCAGAACCTACGGAGAGTTTTTACGGGTGAGTGTGTTAAAGTCTTAAAGGAACCGTAAAGATGACAACTTAATCACTATTTACTCACCCTCCAGTGATTGTGGACATTTATAGGTTCTTTTTTTTTGGTTGAACCAAAATAAAGATAATTTGAGAAATGTTGGTAACCATTGAGCTCCATAGTACGGAAAAAAGATGCTATGTAAGTCATGGTTTCCAACATTTTTCAAAATATCTTCCTTTGTGTTCTTTAGAAGAATGAAATACAAACAGTTTTATAACAAGTTGAGGGTGTCAACAATTACAGAATTAAAATTTTTGGGTGAAATGTCTCTTTAAGGCCTGTTAACACCAGTTATGATGACTATTAGTGTTGGGCATGTTGCTTTAAATAAGTAATTATTTATAGTTACTAGTTAATTCTCACAAATAGTAACTGAATTACCTCTTTGTAAAAGTAACTAATTACCAAGGAAAGTAAATATTGTGTAACTTTTTTAAAGAAAAATATGTATATAATATTATTTGGAATTAAATGAACTCTAAATTGAATACATTTATATAGCGGGGGAAATAAATATTGAACACGTCATGTATTTTTGCTGGGAATAATATTTATAAAGGACCTGTTGAAATTGAACCAGATTTTGGTAAAAACTAAACAAACAAAAATAAAACAAAATAAAAAATCTGAAAAATGAGTTGTGTAAAAACAATGAAATGACACAAGGAGAAAGTACTGAACTACTGAAATGTATTTAATACTTTATATAAAAGGTTTTATTGATGATGGCAGCTTAAAGACGCCTCTCATATGGAGGATGAAGTCACATGCAATGCTCAGGTGTGAGTTTTTCACAGACTTCAACAGAGTGTAATATCTTGATGGTTCTGTGGGTCTCGTCTATCAAATCGGATGTTTCTTTTCTATTTGATTCGAGTCAGGTGATTGGCTGGGCCATTCATTTCTTTGGCTTTGTTTTGCATCATTGTCTTGCTGAAATGTCCATCCTCCTGCTAATGTAGATGTTGGACTAAAGCTGCTTATATTAATTTACACTGACGAAGGACAGAGGGTTGTTGAACTACAGAGAGATTTCAGCTGCTGTCTAGGCTTTTACTGCATTTCTACACGTCTCTTTCTTTATGTGTTCAATACTTTATCCCTGTAGTCATTTCATTTTATTACACATAACTTTATTTGTAAACAAATTCGATTAGTTTTTTGCATATATATTTGCATATATGGATTTCTTTGGTTGTTACCAACATCGGGTGAAAATTTCAAGTCAACAGCCTCTTTAGAAATATGCTTTCTGAGAAAAATGGTGACGTGTTCAATACTTATTTTCCCCGCTGTATTATAAAACAGTTCTCTATTCAATAATATATTAATGTTGCTATTTAATAATGTCAGTAGCACCTATCAAATTTAATATTAAACTGTAAATATTATAATTTTTAATGCAATAAAACATAATAAATGGTTTAGAATGTTAAATATGTATTGCACAGACACCAAAAGGGGCCAACAAATAAGTCTAAAAGCAAATTATGCTAAAGAAATGTAAAAAAAAATAGACGTCATGTACAGCTTAATGTGATTTAATCAATAGTTTGTTTGTAACGAGAAAGTAATTTAAACTATAACATTTATATTACTCTTAAATGTCAAAAGATCAAGGCAAATTTAATTTCATGTTATGACAGCTTTTAATACTTGCATAATGAGGTCAGGTTGATTCTGAATGACTGTGTTACGTGCCGGCTCAAGCACGCAACAAAATGAAGGGAACCCAAACCAAGTTAAACATAATAATGCAAAAAAGATATTTATTTAAAGGTTACAAAAATACAAAAATGATCAAATAAAATAATGTGCGAAGGCGTATCAAAGTAACCAAATTAAATGTCTAACATAACATAACGTTCAAAACAACAAATTACATGGGAGCAAAGTTCAAATAAACAAAAAAATAGAAATATAAGTGGTGGGTAAGCCAAAGGAAGTCAAACGAAAAAACGATCCTCCAAAGCAGTCTCTAAACACAATTTGGAAGCTCCTTTTATAAGCCTGAAGATTAGCCGCACCTGCTGCACCATAACGGGTCACCTATTTAGAAACAGAAAGCAAAAACCAGGAAACAGAGCGAACCAATCACAAACTCATAACAGGCTGTCAGTGTTATCAATGTTATCATTCATCAGTTATTGATGAAGTTTAGACATTTTTTAAGTTCTTGTGTAATTAAAATTAATTGAATTTTTAGATAAGATATTAGAATTAGCATGTTAGTTTTGAATATATCTAGTGCTCCAAAACAGTGACTAAATTAGCATTTACAAGATATAAACCTTATAAACCCCAAAGCTTGCAGTTTGTCAAAAAAATATTAGACAATCTATTAAACAACTACTAAATCTTGACCAATCAAATACTCTTTAGTATCTGACATGCCCCGCCCCCTTCAGGGCACTTTTCATTTGCTTTACATTTGATGCGCTTGAGCTTAACCAGTCTTACTGGCAGAGCTGTGATAAACAAGGCGCTATTGGCTGTTTTTTTAAAGGGGAGGAGCTCCTTTTTGTCCTGCCCTCTCAGCACATTTCATTTGTCATCATCCCTGCTGTAAATGGGCTTTACTTTCATCTTTTCTACGTGTAAGTCATGCGACCAAGTTCCTCTAACATTTTCATTTGATTTTAGGGGTGGCCGTGTTATATTTGTGACTGGCCAAAACCTAAATGTGGTTCAGCAGCCGAAGATGTGGGTTTCTTTTGAGCCCCGAGACCGTTTTGAAGCCAGAAGACGTCGATACACCCATGTTTCTGTCAGGAATCCCTTGGTTACGGTAAAGCAGACCGAAAACTCATTTCTCAGATCACTTCAGCCAATTTTACATATCAAACACAGAATTCGCTTTCAAAATTAATGCAAACATGACTTATACCTTTGATTCATTCTCAGAGGTTTAAATATTTATTCACGGATTGCTTAATCATTTACTTGACTAAATTTGAGCTTTCTAACATGGCAAAAGAAATTCTACACTGCACAAAAATAACAAGTTCTTAGAGTTTTTGTCTCATTTCTAGTGCAAATACACTCGCCGGACACTTTATTAGGTACACCTGTCCAACTGCTCGTTGACGCAAATTTCTAATCAGCAAATCACATGGCAGCAACTCGATGTATTTAGGCATGTAGACATGGTCAAGACGATCTGCTGCAGTTCAGACAAGCACCAGCATGGGGAAGAAAGGGGATTCAGTTGACTTTGAACGAGGCATGGTTGTTGGTGCCAGACGGGCTGGTCTGAGGATTTCAGAAACTGCTGATCTACTGGGATTTTCACGCACAACCATCTCTAGGGTTTACCCGTCAGTCCAGTTTTCAGAGTTGAAGATCTCTTTTAATTTTCACTGATGAAAGTCCAAACACTGAAGAGCAAATCCATCGAAGTGCGTGCAATTCCCAAACCAAACAAGTCCAAATCAACAAGCAACAAAACTTCACCAATTGACGAAAGTGAAGGAAAAAAAAACTTGAGAGAAACCAGGCTCAATCATTTCTCCTCTGGCCAAATTTCTTGTGCAGAGCTGCAGACGTAGGCTGGAGAATGCTGGTTAATAAAATTGATTTAAAATACTTTGAGATTATAATTTATTATAATTTATGAGTGATAATTTAAGAAGAGCTGTATTTAAAGTAACAGGTTTGACAACAATTTCAAAGATTTATTGATGTACATGTAGTTGTGAAAATATTGCTGTATTATTTTCAATATTTTGCAGTATTCATTTTCTTTAGTTTTAAAAAAAAATCTGTTTATTAATAGTTTTGTATTTTGTGATTCCTTTACAGTTGTGAATTGCATAATGGGAACTTGATCTCTGCTCTGTTGACTTTTGATGTTACAAATTCAACACTACAGTTTAACAAAGTGACTTTTATTGATATTTTAGCAGTTAATATACATAATATAACATATAAAAAATAATATACAGAGAAATAAGTCTGTAAAATAACAGAAAATGCACTGCCAGTTTTGTATTGTAATATACAACACCAACCCAGACAATAAATCACTTTAAACGATTAAAAATTGTGACTTTTCAAGGTTCAAAGTTGTTAAAAGAACAATTAAATTCCCATAATCCAATTCTAAAGCATACATAAATGTGGAAAAATAAAATCAGAAATCACAAAATACAGAAAACTCCTAATTTATGGATATTTTTAAAGTGTGGTCTTATTAGGGTCTTTAAAATTACCCTCTTAAAACTTGCAGAAACCATTGAAAATGCTTCTTGATTTAAGTTTTAGATGTTTGGACTAAAAAACAAGACAAAGATGTGAATTATTAAAAGTTTTTTACAACGCAGTGCTTATGTTTCTTTCTTGGTGTCTTCAGAGCCAGAGTTGCACTAATGTAACCTCAGAGCAGATGATTTGCAAGAGCCCGGAGGTGACGCCCAACTCCAGGGTGATTCGAGTGTGGTTTGAGATGGACAATGTGCACATTGATTTCAGCAGCATCAAGAACAAGCCGTTCACGTACCATCCAAATCCAGACCTGTTCCCGCTCAACAGCGAGTCTCGAGGAACAGCCATCAGATTCAAGCCTGGAGGAGTGCTGGCTGTAGAGGTGACATTTAAACACCTCCTTTAACGATTCATTTGAAGTATTTTATTGTTTTTTCAGCTATTTACGATCCATTATTTTATTTCAGTCTTACCATTTGCTTT
The DNA here is from genome assembly GCF_903798145.1 of Danio aesculapii. NCBI lineage: Eukaryota > Metazoa > Chordata > Actinopteri > Cypriniformes > Danionidae > Danio > Danio aesculapii. The sequence goes on along the minus strand of NC_079442.1, from coordinate 45,408,910 downwards.
TGTTTTAGCTTTACTTTTTATTAAACTCTAGTTGGTATTTACAGTTCTTTGAATGAAACTATTTTCAGTATTGTAAAGGATTGTATCACGATTTTATCTGAGTGGAGTGCTAGTCCACTATGGAGCCATACGAGAAGCATAACAGGAGACAGATGATGTTTTGTTATAAAAAAAACTTTTTTTTGTAATTTCTATCATGTTTTTATTCATTATTCTTACTTCTTGAGGTTAATTTATATTTATTATATAATATCGATATTTTTTACTAGTGTGTCATTTCAGTTGCTCAGCTTAAACTTACTTTCCAAATAACTTTTTATTCACACTTTATATTGATATATAAGCTAATTTCTTATGTAAAATATTGTTGTTGTTTTTTTTTTAGATTCTATTTTTTTATATAGTTTTTACTACTATCTAGATTAGTTTTTCTATTCAGATATTAGTTTTTCATTTCTTGTTCATCATTTACATTTTAGTTGCCAGGGAAAGTTGTCGATTTGTATTCATATTTTTTTGCGTTTACAATATTACTATTTTTTTTTTCAATTTCTTTTTTTTTTTTTTTTTTTTTTTGGTTTAGTTTTAGCTTTCATTTACTTCCAGATATTAATTTTAGTGCCTCGATTTAAACTTAATTACATTTTTGTTTATAGTTTAAATCAGGTTTTAGTTTTATATTTTTATTTTCAATTTAATATGCAGTACATTTCAGTAATCCTTTAGGTTTTTTATAATTTAGGATTATATGTTTACACATCTGACAAAAGTCTCATCAATCCCAGTTGTAAGAGCAACAAATAATAACTTGACTTCTAGTTGAACATTTGGAAAAGTGGCAGAAGGTCAATTTCTCAGGTGAATCATCTGTCGAACTGCATCCAAATCATCACAAATACTGCACAAGACCTACTGGAACCCGCATGGACCCAAGATTCTCACAGAAATCAGTCAAGTTTGGTCAAGGAAAAATCATGGTTTGGGATTACATTCAATATGGGGGCGTGCGAGAGATCTGCAGAGTGGATGGCAACATCAACAGCCTGAGGTATCAAGACATTTGTGCTGCCCATTACATGAAAAACCACAGGAGAGGGCAAATTCTTTAGCAGGATAGCGCTCCTTCTCATACTTCAGCCTCCACATCAAAGTTCCAAAAGATGGTCAAGGTGTTCCAGAATTGGCCAGCCCAGTCACCAGACATGAACATTATTGAGCATGTCTTTGGTAGGATGGAGTAGGAGGCATTGAAGATGAATCCAAAGAATCTTGATGAGCTCTGGGAGTCATACACTGTTCATTCTTTTTCCACTGCACTATGACTTTATATTCTATACTGTACATGATTTTGTTAAGTGACAAGACTTTTGTCTAAGCAAAGTCAGACCTTACTGTAATAATTAAATAATAAAAAATCTAGGCATGATCATATTTTATTCTGGTAAAATAAGCGTAACCTAGAGGCCTTTACCTTTCATATAAGCCACTTCTGATACCAAATGATCAACTAGAAGTCAAGTTATTATTTGTTGTTCCTAACTTGGATAGGCTTTTGTCAGGTAGCATTTATTTATGTATTTATAGTTTTATTTTAGTAAGGGGTAAATTTATTTCAAATGACTTTTAAGTTAGTACTGAATAAAGATTTCAGTGAATGCATATGTTTCTTATATTTTTAGCTGCTGTAATGTGTTTGATGTGCATTGAGCGTGTGTGTGTTTTGTGTCTGAAGGGTAAAGGACTGATGTTGGCTATGAGTAAAGAGGAGGTTCAAGCCTGGCTGGGGAATCAAGAGTGTGACGTCAAGACTCTGGACAACACACACCTGTACTGCGAACCACCTGACGTCCAGCCTCTCGCTCTGGATGACAGTAACTTACCCACACTAAAGGTAAGTCTGTGTTCAGTGTCGTTCTCTGGTGTTTCATTGTGTGTTTTTGGTTGATACTGTATGTAACCAGAAGTGTATTTTATTTTGGTGCTGGTGTTGAAAACAGTTTGGGTGTCAGTTTTAGGTTAGACAAACAAACTGTGTGCTACAGTTTTTCTGTCCACACCAAAAGTTAAGTAATGCACAAAATGGCAAAATCACTGCCAGTCAGATCATAATTATCGGTATCACTTTATTTTGATAGTCTGTTTGTTGAATTTAAGTTACATTGCATCTACATGTCAACTAATTCTCATTAGATTATAAGTAGACTGTTAGGTTGGGGTTAGGGTTAGTGTAAGTTGACATGTGCTTGCAAAGTTTCTTATAGTCAGTAAATGTCTGTTGAAGGAGCAGTATCAACTATATTAAGCAGACAGTCTACTAATACTCAAATGGACCATCAAAATAAAGTGTTACCTTATTATCCAGCTTGGTTTTGTAATATTTTTCCACAAGGATTTAAAAACACATTCTGAAGGACTTCATTAGTTAGTATTATCTTTAGAAACCCCAATAACACAGTAACATCGTTAAAAACAAGTTTTAGCTAATATCAACATTACAATAATACCAGCTTCATAAATAAATCTCAACAAAAATATTTGATACCTAGTCATAAGCTCAGTATGTGTGTGTGTGACTCAGGTGTTAATGGGCGGCCTGGCGTTTGACCTGGGCCCGGTGCAGTATGACAGTGACCTGCACTCGCCGGTTCCTCTGGCGGCTCAGATCGGCCTGGCAGCAGGAGCGGCTGTCGTCGTCCTCATCGTGCTGGTCATCATCCTCATGTACAGGTACAGTGGAGCAGATGGAGCATGCAAAAAGCAGGGTTCCCACACTTCTTGAAAGTACTTGAAAGTGCATGAATTTCAGACATGTGAATTCAATGCGGTGGCACGGCGGCTCAGCACTGTCGCCTCACAGCAAGAAGGTCGCTGGTTCGAGTCCTGGCTGGCCCAGTTGGCATTTCTGTGTGGAGTTTCCCTCACAGTCCAAAGACATGTCGTCACCTTGGAATTATAAGGTTCTATCTGCGTTCTAAATGATTTTGAGATATTAAGCTTTAAATTTTTTGCATTCCATACAGCAAACAATATGTGTGTAACAGTTCTCTTTCATACATTAACATGACAGAGACCCTAAATACAGTCTAAATGTAAATTATCAAAGTTCTCTTACATTTGCAAACTGGAGTAGGAGTAAAAAAAACATGGTAAATGCAGATAGAACCTTCTAATTCTGAAAAGTCATTTTCTGCTTGGAATTAGAAGGTTCTATCTGGCAGATCATTCATGGAAGCATTACTTTTCAAGAAATACAATCAAAAAAAATAGAATTTGGTGTTGTAACAATATGTTGATGCTTGAGAAAGTTTTTGCTTTCTATAACAATTATTTTATGTTTTAGGATGAATATTTTTTTTCTTGGTTAAATTAAGCATTTGCTAAGTCTATGCTAAATATTTTGTGCAGTGTAGATGTTAATTTTATCTAAATAATATGTTAATATTTACAACATTTTATGCTTTATATGAATTATTGAATTACATTGATTGAATTATATGCCCCATAAATTAATATTAGTATTTCCCATTTAAGGCTTGATATCAAATTTAAAGACTTTAAAAGACAGCAGACAATGAGCAAATGATTTTAATAAACCCTGAAAAATGTTTCACTTACCGTATATACACAAATAAAAATATTTCACATTTAATATAGATTTTTTTAAATATTCGTTTCTTTTTCAACAATGTAAAACGTAACATTTCATCTCAATGTCAAAAAATGCTTCTAAATCATCACATTTACAGATCTCTCAATTTTGTGTGGTGTGGCAGCATCATTTAGTCAACTATTGTTTTTTGTTTTTCTTTCTGGTCTCTCCTGCTGTCAACAGAGCAGTCTGGTGAAATGGCAAAGAAATCTGATCCTAATTATTCCTTGTGTGTGTAATAAAAATGCTGATTGGCTCACAGAAAGAACCTTATAGAGTCAAGCTAGAGTTCAACTTTGTAGATGAACCGTTTTTGTTTTTTAAATAAAAAGTCTTAAAATGTAAACAACTTATACAAAAACATCACATCATGTAAATAAGATGTCATTTAATAAGAATATGTGAATAACTCAATTTTGACAAAAATGTCAGATAGAACCTTATAATTCTAAGGTGACGATGCGCTATATGTGAATTGGATGATCTCAATTAGCTGTAGTGTATGAGTGTGTGTGTGAATGCGAGAGTGTATGGGTGTTTCCCAGTACTGGGTTGCAGCTGGAAGGGCATCCGCTGTGCAAAACATATGCCAGAATAGTTGGTGGTTCATTCCAATTTGGCGACCCCTGATGAATAAAGGACTAAGCCAAAGGAAAATGAATGAATTAATGAATTCAAGGTCTGGAAAGTATTTAAAAAAACAAACATAGGATCTTGAAAGTGCTTGGATTTCAAGTTTATGGTGTTATTTTAATAATTGTACTGATCTGATTTCAAAAACTGAATGAAAAACTGAGAAATTCTCAATTTAAAAATCCCAAATTTAAATCTTGCACAAAAACTATGACACATTATGCACATTTGATCAATATTTCAGAGACTGCATTTGAATATTACCAGTATTGAATTTAACGAATTGTATGAACATAATTGTTTATCATTTCTGTGGTAGTTTTAATGTAAATATTAAGTGCAAGTGACATGTTAAGTACAGTAAGGACTTTAATGTTACTATACTGTATATGCTGGGGTATGAAGTACAAAGGTCCTTGATTTAAAATGAATGGTGCTTTAAAACGTCCTTGAATCTGCTGTTGATGAAAGCGTGGGAACCCTGAGAAAGAGTTATAATGGAGAGGGGAGCTGTAACTCTGTGTTTCTCTGTGTGTGTTTGTAAAGGAGAAAGAGTAAACAGGCGCTGAGAGACTATAAGAAGGTTCTGGTGCAGCTGGAGACTCTGGAGATTAATGTCGGAGATCAGTGTAGGAAAGAGTTCACTGGTATGGACGTTTTCACTTATATAACATGTACAGTCAGAATTGTTATCCCTCCTGATTTTTTTAGCTCTCCCTGTATATTTTTCCCCCCAATTTCTGTTTAACGGAAATAAGATTTTTTCAACACATTTCTAAACATCATATTTTTAATAACTCATTTCTAATAACTGATTTATTTTATCTTTGCCATGAAGACAGTAAATAATATTTTACTAGATACTTTTTTAAGATACTTGTATTTGGCTTAAAGTGAAATTTAAAGGCTTAACTAGGTTAATTAGGTTAAATTGGCAAGTTAAGGTAATTAGGCAAATAATTGTATAACAGTGGTTAGTTCTGTAGGCAATTGAAAAAAATATTCCTTAATGGGGCTAATAATATTAACCTTAAAATGGTTTTTTTTTTTAATTATAAAAAAAATAAGACTTTCTCCAGAAGAAAAAAATATTATAGGAACTGTGGTGAAAAATTCCTTGCTCTGTTAAACATCATTTGGTAAATATTTGAAAAAGAATATTTACCAAAAGAATATTTACAGGACGGTGAATCATTCTGACTTCAACTTGAATGTAAGGAATTATTATTATTATTGTTATTATTATTATTATTATTATTATTATTATTATTATTATTATTATTATTATTATTATTATTATTACTTCATGATCTGATCCTGTCCGATTCCATTCTAAGAGTGACGGTTTGATTCCAAAACCATTCTACAATGTAGAAAATATTTTTTTCTCTTTTTTTTTCGGTTGTGCAAACCAACTTTACAACTTTACATTTTCTATGTGTGAAAGTACTGCCATCTTAAAAGTATTTAATTTTGTTTAGAAATTTATACAGGGTGTCCGCGGAGTCTTAAAATGCCTTAAAAAGTCTTAAATTTACTGAAATATTGTGTTGTAAGTCTTAAATCTTTTTAAACAGGTCTTAATTGTCCTATATGCTCATGTATAGCTACCCAATCTCGCCATTAACACCCATACAATCACCAACAATCCCAATTTCAATAAAACTTAAAAATGTTTATTTCAAAATGTCATTTTTAACTCTATTTATCACAATGGTTTAATTATTTTCCTCATAATAGTGTTTGTTTAAAAGTTCCCCATGTGTTTAACTGACCTGGACAGACTGTTGTGCATACATTTAGTTTATTATAGTTTTTCAAACTTTCAAAACATTTGTCTTTTTTTAAGTGTATGTTTACAACTAGAGCTTGCTTGTTTTGACACAATATTAAAAATTGTTATTATTAAATTATCATTCTATTATTAAATGCATTTTTTACTATTTAAAATAATAATACATTTAAAATAATACATTTTTTAATAGGGCAAATAGAAATATTTTCCATCTGGGCCATTTAAAAAAAAAATTCCTTAGCGTTTAGCCCTGTATGAGTCTAAAATTTGATTCATAGTGGTCTTAAAAATGTCTTAAAGTCTTAAATAAAATTTTAAGACCCTGTTATATACACTATGAACTGAAAGTAACATTAAAACACCAAATGACAAAGAGCAATTATAAAGAACAAATCGTTTTAATTCCAAAAAATAGAGGATTCATTTGTTTGTTAGTTTATAACCTTTTAACTAAGAAAGATCTTCAAAGCAAAAATGTATAATTAAAAATATTATATTTGCTAATTAGTTTAGAATTGCTTCATCTTTTGCTTCACAGTCATCCCAATATAATTTAAATATAGAATCGATTCTGAACGTTTGAGAATTGATTCAGAATCACAAGAGAAATTTATTTTTCTCTCAACGCTAATAATATGATAATAACCCTTAGATAAAGATTTGTACACTTAAAGGTTTGTTAAAGATTAGTAAGCTTAAACTAATCTTAAAGATTTATGTACCTGTATATGCAGGTTTTTGCATAATTTTAATTCAATTCAATTTTTGAATTCAATTGTATAATTAAATTCAAATGGATTTTTTTTTATTTTTCAGATTTAGATGTAATCTCATATAATCAATTGTAATGATTTAAATGTGTATATTAAAATGTATTAAGAGTGATATCTACATTGAAGATGCATATGTATTTTAACAATCAATAAAACATATATATTTTTTATAGTCCACTATTATAATCATAATATGACAATAAAACAATTAGTAGTAATTTAATGCATTAATGCTTGTCTTAGTAATGATGAATAATAGTTACTTATTTGATTTATAATGTAATATTATGAAATATATTCATTATAATATAAAACATAGTATATTAATAATGCATATAATATGTTGTTATTATTATTATGATTCAAACCATTATTTATAATTTGAATATGAATCATTATTTACTGTTTTATTTATTGTTATTATTATTTACTGTCAATATAAAACTTTTAATCAATATAATCTGATGATGACATCAGATTTCATATTAATATGAAATGTACTGAAGGGTGTATATGTTTGTGTATAGATGAGCTTTCATAACTTTAACAGTTACATCATTTAGAAGGCCATATGTTTACAATGGAATAAACCTACTGCTAATAAAAGAAGAAAAGACGGTAACACTTTAGAATAATAGTCCATTACGTCATGTATTTACTAACATTAACTAATTATGAATAATCTTGTAAAGCATTTATTAATCATGGTTCAACATTTACTAATACATTATTAAAATTCAAACATTGTTAACATTTAGTTAATGCACTGTGAGTTAACATGAACTAACGTTATTTAACTTAACATATGCTAACAAGGATGAATAAAACCATAATAAACGTAAAATTAATAGTTTGTTCATGTTAATAAACATGTTAACTAATGGACCATTATTTTAAAAGGTTACCGAAAAGACTTACACTATTAATAATGCTCTTTTTTTAAATAATGCATACACTGACTCATATAATGATTAACATTATCCGTCACGTGCATCATTAAACTGCAGACCTGATGACGGAGATGATGGATTTAAGCAGTGACGTCGGTGGTCCCGGGATTCCCTTTCTGGATTACCGCACATACGCAGAGCGTGTTTTCTTCCCCGGCCAAAAGGGGGCACCGCTGAGCCAGAACCTGGATTTACCCGACTCCCGCAGGCAGACGGTGGAGCAGGGCCTTTCTCAGCTCAACAACCTGCTCAACAACAGACTCTTCCTCATACGGGTCAGTCCAGTGCCTTTGTTTGTGCTGTCGGTTCAGCTTTAGCATCCTGTGGAGCAAAAGAAAGTCAAGTGTAATAACAGTGTTGATGCCGCTGGCTTGTTTAGCATGTCAGCGGATACCATTTTTTCCCTTCAAAGAGTACACAAATGATGAAAAAGAAAGCGTTGGACGCCTTTTTAAACTGAGAGAGTGGGTTTAGTGGTTTATTATTAGTTTTAGAGGAGCATTGTTCTTGATTTTATGGTAACACTTTATTTGGATGGCCCCTATTGCACATTTTGTTGACTAAAAGTTGCATTGCAACTACATGCCAATTAATTCTCATTTGAGTATTGGTGGACTGTCTTAATATTCAATTCAGTTGAATTCACCTTTATTTCTATAGCGCTTTTACAATGTAGATTGTGTCAAAGCAGCTTCACATAAAAGGTCATAGTAAATTGAAACAGTGTAGTTCAGTTTGTAGTGTTTAAGTTCAGTTCAGTTTAGCTCAGTTCAGTGTGGTTTAATAATCACTACTGAGAGTCCAAACACTGAAGAGCAAATCCATCGATGTGCAGCTCTACAGATCCCAAACCATGCAAGCCAGTGGCGACAGCGGAGAGGGAAAAAAATATCTGTTGATACTGATCCTTCAAAACATTTAGCTTACTATAAGAAACTTTGCAAGTACATGTCAACTTACACTAACCTCAACCTTAACAGCTTACTTATAATCTATTGAGAATTAGTTGGCATGTAGAGGCAATGTAACTTTTACTCAACAAAATGTGTTCAAGGGACAATCAAAATAAAGTGATTCCGATTTTATTTATTTATGTTATTTTATTTTATTTTATTTTATTTTATTTTATTTTATTTTATTTTATTTTATTTTATTTTATTTTATTTTATTTATTTTATTTATTTTATAAATTTTATTTATTTATTTATTTTATTTTATTATTTATTTATTTATTTTATTAATTTTGTTTATTTATTTATTTATTTATTTTATTTATTTATTTAATTATTTATTTATAATGGTGATTCTGATTGAATTAAATTAAGCCATTTTAATTTTTCCTCTTTTTTTAAGATGTGAAATGTGAAAACCTGTGTTTATTACTTTATACTGAATATAAATTACTGAATGCTTTATACCTTTTTAGCCAATGATAAACTTCTGGTGAAAGGTGATTGTTTTCAATTTCATTCGGTTCCTTTAACAGCATCAATGCTGTAATGTAATAAAAATGTAATCAATTAAATAGACTGAAGCATTTATTTAGTTTAAGCCTAAAATCAGATGAACCCCAGTTTAAACGCAAGCATCTTCAGTAGCAGCAGGCTAGCGTAGAATCTTCATTGAAAATACTGGAGTTAAATAAATGATCATATTTTAAAGACATGACGGGGGAAAATATAATTTAATACAGTGCTACTTGTCCGGTCTGAGACCTACTTTATATAGTATATCTATCAGGCAGTGAAGATCACTGATTATTAAAGAAATCAGATCTTAAATGTGGAGGTTTTGTAATGGCATGCTAGTTTGCTGGAATCACTTGGGCTGGCTGACTGAAAATTTAAATTCCCTGTGCATATACCACATTAAAATTAGAAGAAACCCTTGCTCTATAATCATGATCCACACAAACAGGCTTCATACATTAGCTGTATGGAAGATGCATACATTAGGCATAGTATATAAATAAATATCGCATCTGTAAATTCCATAGGCTGCATCCAAAATCAAACTATAGAGTACGCTAAAAACAGTATACGAGCCGTGATGCATTGGGAGAGAATTCATGAACTGGAGTGAAGCGTAGCAACTGACGTATGAGCCTGGGTTGGCGATTTTGGACGCAAGCATATTTTTAAATCAGACAAGCTGTGAAGAGGATCCCTGTTAAAACTGTCCAATTTTCAAAATAAGAGTCCCACATACAGAGGAAATAGAATAATCTGTGTTCTACTTAGAAAATAATGGTAAAAATCATTTTTATATTTATTTCAAAGTGTTTTCATGCCTAAATAGAAGGAAAGCACAGAACAGTCTTGCATTTAAAAGCAAAGGGAGGATCGCCTCTTTAATGTTTATTGCCATCCTTCATAGAAAGATTAAAAAATATGGGAGAAATACGGAAAAATATCTTTACGGGATGATAGCAGGATAGAACTGTAAATTACCGGACAATCCTGGGAAAAACTGGAGCGTTGACAGGTATGCATTTGTATGCAAGTCCTAAACAGAGATAAAAAATCAGTTTTCTATCCTTTTGATCGGTGCATCTCCAATTGTTTTGGAAATCTCAGTCACTATCCTCTTTCTCTGCACTTTATCTGCATTTAAACTGCCAAACTGTCAGGCAGCAGTGCAGAAACTTTTAAATATTTATCCATCGCAGCAGCAGTCGGAGGCGTTTGCAGATGTTTCAGGAGCGCTGTGTTTTGAAAGCTCTCGCTGTTTGATTGAAATTGGTCAAACTAGTGTGTGTGTGTTGTTTTGGGAGTGTGTGTGGCACTAATGTAAGTAAACTCTCTTGCAGTTCATCCACACTCTGGAGGCGCAGCAGAACTTCTCTCAAAGGGACAGGGGTTACGTGGCGTCGCTCCTCACTATGGCTCTTCATGATAAGCTGGAATATTTCACTGATGTGATGAAGAATCTGCTGGGAGATCTGGTGCAGCAGTACGTGGCTAAGAACCCCAAACTCATGCTGCGCAGGTACTTTCACTTTAATTTTTTAGTAGTGCTGGATAAAGATTAATCACGATGACTTGCAGGTTTGTATTTATTTTCGATATGTATGTGCACTGTGTATATTTATAATGTGTATATATAGCAGATACAGTTGAAGTCTCTAGAGTTATTACCCCCCCTGTATATTTTTTCCCCAATTTTCTGTTTAACAGAACAAAGATTTCTAAACATATTAGTTTTAATAACTCATTTCTAATAACTGATTTCTTTCATCTTTGCCATGATGACAGTAAATAATATTTGACTAGATATTTTTCAAGATTCTAGTATTCAGCTTTAAGTGACATTTAAATGCTTAATTAGGTTAATTAGGGTAATTAGGCAAGTTATTTTATAATGATGGTTTGTTCTGTAGGCAATCGAAAAAAAAATTTGCTTAAGGGGGCTAATAATATTGACCGTAGTGTTTTTTTTTTTAAGTTAAAAACTTTTATTGAGCTTATTCTAGCCAAAATAAAAAAAATACAACTTTTTCCAGAAGAAAAAATATGATAGAAAATACTGTTAAAAATTCCTCGCTCTGTTAAACATCATTTGGGAAATATCTAAAAAAGAAAAAGAAGTTCACAGGAGGGCAAATAATTCTGAATTCAGCTATATGATCAAAATTGTATTTAAATAATTAAGTTTAAATAACTATGTAAATATTTTTGTATAGTTTTGTGTTGTTTATCTATATGTGTATCGCTATTTATTATTATTATTATTATTATTATTATTATTATTATTATCATCATATATAATACACACATATATTATGTAAAGAGAAACGCTTATTTTAGAATCAATTAATCGCAATTAATCTTTTCCCAGCACTACTTTTTAGTTATTTTGTATGCATGTATTATTGTAAGCATTTATTGTTGCACATTATTGCAGTGAGGCTATATAATAAAATAATTTTGAATAAGTATTATTTAACATGAATAATTCAAATAAACCTTAAAAAACAAAAATAATATATATGTATATGAATATGAGTATATGTAATGAGTAATAAGTTTGTTTTTAAAGCTTTTATCTTCTTTTTTTATTACAAAGCAGGTTGAAGATATAGAAAATATGACTGTTTTTTGCAGCATTGTAGCTTTGTGTATGCTTTCAAGAACGCATTTTTCAATAATATTCAATAAGTAATAATACGTAGATACTCTTAACCCATTAAAATGTATTTCATTTATTCAAAATTAATTACATTCAGTAAATAATAATACATAAAGTACCCCTTGCTTATTAAAATTAATTGGATTTATTTTTATTTTTGTCTTCCTCGGGTCTTTAAGATCCCAAGCAGGAATAATGTATCAAGGTTCTAGTGTGTGTGAAATAAATGTATGCATTTTCAAATGCGTACAAGATGTGTTTGTATTACACACACATAAAAAAGTGGTCTGTGTTGTCTGATCCGTCCTGATCAGATTACAGTAAATCTAATCTGAATATATTCCACACGTGTGGTCATCTGTAGGACGGAGACGGTTGTGGAGAAGATGCTGACCAACTGGATGTCCATCTGTCTCTATTCATTTCTCAAGGTATTAAAGAGTATGATGGCTTCATTTCTATGCGTTTGCACTGATTATTTTATTTAATTATTAATTAATTTGTATTATTTTTTTTTATTGTCATTTATTAAATTTTATTGTATTTTGTATTTAATTTACATTTTTGTAAGAGTTATTATTTTTTAATATCACAAGTTATATTAGATGGAATAATAATATTAATAGTATTATAAAAAAATATTTGAATTATATTATATTATATGTAAATAATACTAATATAATTCAAAATGAATACAATGGCATAATAATATTAATACTGCTACTGCTACAAAAATTCATAATAATAAATAAATATTTTGTAAAAAAATCATAATAAATATTAATTTGTTACAATATTATGTTCATATAATAATGATGAATTATATTATATATTGATAATAGTAATCTAATACGGAATGAATACAATAATAATATATATTAGATGGAATAATAATAATAATAATAATATTAATACTGCTACTGCCATAAAGAAATCATAATAAATGCATTTTGTAATAAGAAAATTATACTAATAATAATATTATGTAAATAAACTGTTAATATAATAATAAAGAATTATATTATTATATGATATTTTATATAGTATTATATTATAAAGAATTGTTATTATATTATATTATATTATAATATATTATATTATATTATATTATATTATATTATATTATATTATATTATATTATATTATATTATATTATATTATATTATATTATAATACTAAAATAATATGAAATGAATACAATAACTATTAATATATTTTAGATGGAATAATAATGATAATAATAATAATAATAATAATGTTAATACTTCTACTGCCACATGTTTTGTTTTGTAATAAGAAAATTATACTAATCTTAATAATGATAATATTATGTTAATAAATTAATATAATAATAATAATAATAATAATAATAATGAATTGTATTATAGTATTATATGATATTTTATATCATATTCTATTATAAAGAATTGTTATATTATATTATATTATATTATATTATATTATATTATATTATATTATAATAATACTAATATAATACGGAATGAATAGAATAATAACACATATTAGATGGAAAAATAATAGTATTAATACTGCAACTGCCATAAAAGAAAATCATAATAAAAGCATTATTTTGTAATAAGAAAATTATACTAATCATAATAATAATAGTATTAAGTTAGTAAACTGTTAATATAATAATAATGAATTATATTATAATATATGATATTTTATATGATATTGTATTATAAAGAATTATATTATATTATATTATATTATATTATATTATATTATATTATATTATATTATATTATATTATATTATATTATATTATATTATATATTAATTATACTAAAATAATACAAAATGAATACAATAATTAACTAATATTAGAATGAATAATAATATTAATACTGCTACTGCCATAAAGAATTATAAATGTATTGTTTTGTAATAAGAAAATTATACTAATCATAATAATGATAATATTACCTTAATAAATTGATAATATAATAATGATGAATTAGATTATTGTTATGAAGCGGACAGGAGACAGAGGTAAGGAAACGTTAGGGTGTTTATTAAATGACAACAAGGAGCACATGAAGGATAGCCAGGAGGATCAGGAATGATGTTGGGGTCTTTTCCTCCGTGGCTGGGTAACAGGAATACACGAGGATGGACAGCACACACCAGATACAGCTGACAGAGGATGACACAGACTTGGAAGGACTGGAAGACAGGACGATTCGGGAGGACCAGGAAGACTAGGAGGAATACAAAGAGAACAGGTAAGTAAATCGTTTGTTTTAGCTGAGGATGACTACGCTGAGTGGTCGCTCAGTTGTCCGCTTTCGTCGAGACGAGCCCGGACAATGAGCGACTGGAGTGCTGTGCTTTTATCTGGTGCTCGTGAATGTGATGCAGCTGTGTGCTCATTAGAAGTCAGGTGATGGTGATCTACGTGAGTGGGGGTCGTGAGAGCCTGACCAATCCATGACAGTACCCCCCTCCCCAGGGCCCGCTCCTGAGGGCCGACACCTCCGACGCCGTGGTGGTCTCCCTCTGCCTCTAGGCGCTGGGAACTCAGGGTGGCTCTCATGAAACTCCACCATGAGACTAGGATCGAGAATATCAGCTCTGGGAACCCATGTCCTTTCTTCGGGGCCGTACCCTTCCCAGTCCACCAGGTACTCCAACTGGCCACCACGACGTCGGGAACGCAAGATCTCCTTCACTGCGTAGACGGCTCCTTCTTCTAGGAGCAGTGGAGGAGGGGGTTCCTCTTCGTGGTCAGGCTCTGTGGAGGGAAGAACAGGATCGTGATAGGGTTTCAGGAGTGATACGTGGAATGTAGGGTGAATACGGTAGTGAGAGGGTAATTGTAGTTTGTAGGTGACGGGGTTAACCTGTTCCACGATGGTGAAGGGACCAACAAATCGGGGACTTAACTTGCGAGAGGGCAGTCGCATGCGTATGTCCCGGGTGGATAGCCACACCTTTTGTCCGGGTGTGTATCTGGGTTCTTCAGACCTTCTCCTATCGGCGGTTACCTTGCTTCGACGGACTGCCCTCTGCAGATGTTGATGAGCCTCGTCCCAGACTCTCTCGCTCTCCCGGAACCAGTGATCCACTGCGGGGACATCAGATGGTTCGCCATCCCAGGGAAAGAGCGGTGGTTGGAAGCCCAGGACGCACTGGAATGGCGTGAGTCCGGTGGAGGGTTGCCGCAGTGAATTTTGGGCATATTCTGCCCAGCCCAAATACTGGCTCCAGGAGTTCTGGTGACCACTGCAGAAGGTCCTCAGGAACCGTCCCACCTCCTGAATCTTCCTCTCTGTCTGCCCGTTGGTTTGGGGATGATATCCAGAAGAGAGGCTGACGGCCACACCTAGGAGCTTGAAGAAGGCTTTCCATAGACGTGAGATGAACTGTGGACCTCTGTCCGACACAATATCTTCTGGAATACCAAATGACCTGAAGACTTGATTAAAGATATTGTCGGCAGTTTCAAAGGCTGTGGGAAGACCTTTCAGAGGGATTAGTTTGACAAACTTTGAGAATCTATCTACTATGACTAGAATACAGGTATTACCTTCTGACGAAGGGAGGTCAGTGATAAAGTCCACTCCTAGGTGTGACCAGGGACGGTTCGGAATCGGCAAGGGATGGAGCTTTCCAGCGGGTAGATGACGTGGGCTCTTGGATTGGGCACAGTCCTTACAGCCCTGAACATATTGCCTCACATCCCTTGCCATGTTTGGCCACCAGAATCGTTGGGATACTAGCGAGAGAGTATTGTTGATCCCTGGATGTCCAGTGCCTAGCGAGGTATGTAAGGAGTGGATCAGATCTACCCGGTGTTCAGGTGGTATGAACTGCCGATGAGGAGGGCATCCCGGCGGAGCAGGGGCTTCCGGAGTGGCAACGACTGGAGGAGCGTTCCAGGTGATCGGACAAATGGAGATGTGTTCGGGAAGAATCTTCGTTGGGAGTTCTTCATGATCGTGATGCTCGTGTAAACGAGAGAGAGCGTCTGCTCTTAGATTCTTGGGTCCTGGACGATAGGAAATGGAGAAATCAAAACGTGAGAAGAAAAGTGACCATCTGGCTTGACGTGGACATAGTCTCTTGGCCTCTTTGATGTATTGGAGGTTTTTGTGATCTGTGATCACCTGGAACGGATGTTTGGCTCCCTCCAACCAGTGACGCCACTCCTCCAAGGCTAGCTTGATTGCTAGAAGCTCCCTGTCTCCTATGCTGTAATTCTGCTCCGCCGGGCTCAACTTCCGAGAGAAATAGGCACAGGGATGCAGTCGGGGCGGTGTATCATGATGTTGAGATAATACTGCCCCGACGCCGGTGGTGGATGCGTCCACTTCCACCACGAAAGGAAGATTTGGGTCAGGATGAGTCAGGAGTGGGGCCCTTGTGAACTCCTTCTTAAGAAGGCGGAAGGCTGCGGCTGCTTCTTTGGTCCACTCCAGTCCTTTGGGTTTACCCTTGAGGAGATTAGTGAGAGGTGATGTAATCCTGCTGTAGTCCTTGATAAACCGTCTATAAAAGTTAGCAAACCCAAGAAACCTCTGGAGCTCCTTAATGGAAGTGGGTTCTGACCAGGATAGAACAGCCTCAATTTTCTTCCCATCCATACGTATACCGGTTTGGTCAATGATGTATCCCAAGAAATGAATCGACTTCTGGTGGAATGAGCATTTCTCCGCTTTGAGGTAGAGGTGATGTTCTCTCAATGTGTGTAGGACCTCCGCAACGTGTTGGCGATGTTCGGCCTCACTCCGGGAGTAAATGAGGATGTCATCTATGTACACTATTACACAGTGGTGAAGAAACTCCCGGAGGACTTCATGAATGAAGTTTTGGAATACGGAGGGGGCGTTGACCAGACCGTAAGGCATGACCTCATATTCATAGTGGCCAGTAGGGGTCACGAATGCTGTCTTCCATTGGTCCCCCTCACGTATTCTTATCAGATTATACGCGCTGCGGAGGTCCAATTTAGTGAAGACTTTAGCTTCTCGGAGCTGTTCCAAAGCGGCTGGTACCAGAGGAAGGGGATATCGGTATTTTACTGTACCGTTATTTAGGACCCTGTAGTCGATGCATGGACGCAGCCCTCCGTCCTTCTTGGCCACAAAGAAGAAGCTTGAGGCGGCTGGTGATTTTGAGTGACGTATGTACCCCTGACTCAGAGCCTCCCTTATGTAATCTTCCATTGCCTGATTCTCTGGAAGCGAGAGCGGGTAGATCCTACCTCTTGGCAACTGGGCATCTGGAACTAGGTCGATCGCGCAGTCCCATGGCCGATGCGGCGGTAGCTGGGAAGCTCTCTTGGGGCAGAAGACATCATGAAAGGAGCTGTACTCCTTAGGAATGTGGATAGACTGCTTCTCAGGAGGGCTCTCGACCGATGTTGCAAACAAAGAAATGGGGGTTCCGACCTTGAAGAGGGAGATTTGGAAAACAGGCAGGTGTACATCCAGATCCCCATTTCTTTATCTCTCCTGTGCCCCAAGAGATGATGGGATCGTGCTTCACCAGCCACGGGCGCCCTAGAATGATGTCCATATTTGCACCCTCCAGAACCAGAAATTGAATCCTCTCTTGATGTAACAACCCCACTTGAAGAAGGATGTCTTCGCATTGTCGATGGATACGGGTCGAAGATCGAGTGCACTGGGTTATCGGTTGTATCTGGTATATATGCGAGGACGCCTCAGTACGGAGGTGGAGTTGACGACAGAGGGATTGGGAGATGAAGTTCCCTGCTGACCCGGAGTCGATGAGGGCTGTGACAAGGAGAGAAATAGAGGCAGTAGTTATTTGTACGGTGGTAGTAAGTGGTTTACATTGTTCAATATTCGTACTGAATACACTCACTGAAGTCCGAATGGGACGAAGGGGACACTCCATACGGGTGTGTCCACTGACACCGCAGTATAGACACAGACCCCGGGTCAGCCTCCTCTGTCGTTCCGCTGATGTCAGTCTTCCAGACTCTATTATCATGGGTTCTGGTTCTGGAGAGGCTGTTGACTCAGGCGATTGGAGGAGTGCAGACGAGGGGGTGATGGTGTCCTGTTGATAGGAACGGAGACGATCGGAACATCGGAGAGAATGTTGGATGAATCTCTCCAGACCCATTGTATCATCTAATGTGGCCAGTTGGATTCGGAGCGTGGGTTCCAAGCCGAGCCGGTACGTGGTCAACAACGATCTCTCATTCCATCCACTTGCAGCTGCTAGAGTGCGAAACCGGAGCGCATATTCCTGTGTAGATAGAGTACCTTGCTTTAGATGATACAGCTGCTCTCCAGCGGCTACTTCCCCATCAGAACGTCCAAACACCTCTTTGAAATACTCCGTGAAGGTAGTGATGGAATTCATGACCGGCCCGGCTTGGTTCCAGATCGTCTCAGCCCATTTAAGTGCAGGTCCAGAGAGTAGAGATACGATGTAGGCGATCTTCGACTTATCTGTGGGATATAGAGAAGGTTGCATTTCGAATATGAGGGAACATTGTAACAGAAAACCATTGCACTCCCCCGCTCCGCCTGAGTAGGGCGCTGGTCGGGCCATGGGACTGGAAGGAAGGGCCGAAGAAGAAACTGTGGAGGCGGAAGTGCTCGGTGCTGGTGGTGCGTTGGAAAGTGGAGCTGGTGGCTGTAGAATCCGCTTCAACTGGTCCACCAGCTCTTGAAGGTGATCGGGGGTGCTCATGTTGTCGTCGTTAAGGGTCCGGGCTTCTGTTATGAAGCGGACAGGAGACAGAGGTAAGGAAACGTTAGGGTGTTTATTAAATGACAACAAGGAGCACATGAAGGATAGCCAGGAGGATCAGGAATGATGTTGGGGTCTTTTCCTCCGTGGCTGGGTAACAGGAATACACGAGGATGGACAGCACACACCAGATACAGCTGACAGAGGATGACACAGACTTGGAAGGACTGGAAGACAGGACGATTCGGGAGGACCAGGAAGACTAGGAGGAATACAAAGAGAACAGGTAAGTAAATCGTTTGTTTTAGCTGAGGATGACTACGCTGAGTGGTCGCTCAGTTGTCCGCTTTCGTCGAGACGAGCCCGGACAATGAGCGACTGGAGTGCTGTGCTTTTATCTGGTGCTCGTGAATGTGATGCAGCTGTGTGCTCATTAGAAGTCAGGTGATGGTGATCTACGTGAGTGGGGGTCGTGAGAGCCTGACCAATCCATGACAATTATATTATAATGTGGTATTTTATATGATATTGTATTATAAAGAATTGTTATATTATATTATATATTAATAATACCAATATAATACGAAATGAATACAACAATTAATAATATATATTAGATGGAATATATTAATTTTTCTGCTACGAAAAAATCATCACAATAAATGCATTGTTTTGTAATGAGAAAATAGCACTTATCATAATAATGATTAATTGTTTAATAATTCTTTTATTGTGTTCAGAGGTCTGCATTGTGTCTTCACTGTGTAATATCAGCACATCACTATACTGTAGGCCTGTCATGAGTTATAGTTTTAATAAAACTCCTTCTATGAGTTCCCACATATAAACACCATTTAATGTTCCAGACATAAATGCAGTCGATAATGTGTGTGTTTGTGTTTGTGCAGGAGGTTGCTGGAGAGCCTCTTTACAAGTTGTACAGGGCTATTAAATACCAGGTGGATAAAGGGCCAGTGGATGCAGTGACGGGTAAAGCCAAACGCACACTTAACGACAGCCACCTGCTCAGAGAAGACATCGACTACTGCGCTGTGGTGCGACTCACAAACACTGACATCTCAATTAGGGCTGGGAAATTCATTTGATTCACAAGCTCTCGATTCAGTTCTCGATTTGATTCAATGAATGTAAATTTAAAGTCTGTATAAACCGGAAGCTGCGACTGTTTTTTGTTTTTGTTTTATATAATGTGACCAGTGATGGGAATGACAGCGCTATAAATAAACAGCAATACTTTCAGGAACGATTAATCAAATTAATTACTGTTTCCCCCGTTACAACATCGTTACAATCACTGACAATAAAATGTGCGTTACTAAAATTGAGAACACTGAAGTGGAGTCAGAACGATGGCAAATTCAACAAGTTCAAAGGTAGCGTTTGCAGACTGGAAATATAAGATCTACTGTTTCCTCGTTGAGGTACAACTTATGCCCAGGAAAATAGTCTCTCTGCGTAATTTTTTTTTGTTTTATTATTTTTTAGGGGTTTTCACCTTCATTGATAGGACAGTGGAGATTAGAGACAGGAAAGTGTAGGGAGCAGAGAATCGGATCGGCAAAGGACCTCGAGTTGGGAATCGAACTTGGGTCACCACGAGCATCTCTGTGCTAGTGTTGACACACTAACCACTAGGCTATTGGCGCCGACAATGACAAGTAATTCTAATCTAATGAAGCACCTCACGTCGTCACATGCCTCCACAAAATTAGTGGCTACACAAGTGATAACGTGAGCTCTGATACCAAAGGAGGAGGCGAAGCCACGACGTCAAAGCAAATTGAAACTTTATTTTTCTCCACCGCAAACTCTTATTACTCAGTGCTTATTACTACTGAGACAGAATTGAACAAAATAATATCTAGATATATAGTTGAGGACTTGCTGCCATTGTCTCTCACATTCTCCCACAACAACATCCAAATAGTGTAGATTAGTGTACAATGTTTTATATTTATTTGGATTTTTTTTTAAAGTAATGCAATAATTACTTTCCCTGGTAATTAGTTACTTTTAGAATTATGTAACTCATTTACTAATTTGTGAGAAGTAACTATAACTAAATATTCTTTTAAAGGAACATGCCCAACACTGATTGTGACGCCGTTCCTAGAGAAACGGAATATTTAATGAGAAAACAGTGGGCGTGGCTTGTTTTGTTTCTACTGCGAGCTGATTGGCTGTAGTAGGTATTTCATTCAGATAGAGCGGGAAAAGGGTTTCGGGAGAGTTATTGTTACATATTTTTTTGATCGACTACAGAACAAACCACTGTTGTCCATTAACTTGACTAGTTAATCTAATTAAGCTAGTTATATAAATATACTGTATTAGAACTGCACAATATATCGTTTCAGCATTGATATCGCAATGTGATCATTCGCAATAATCACATCTTAGGATTTGCAATGTTGAGTTTGTTTTATAATTTATTATTTGCATGTGTTTTTGAGGCCTGTGATTGTGAAAGCATTCAGGCATAATACATTTGTACATTTAATAAAAATCTGTACCTGAATACTGTTAGACCCGAACAACGATAAAACACTGTTTATTTCCAGGGTATCTTTTTCTTTTGTTGTATTTATAGACTGTTTATTAGATTTTATGGAGACGAATCAGCCTAATCAATCTAACGTTATAAATTCTTTCCAAATAGAGATATTAATCATCCGGTTGACATTGTATTTATATCACAATATATATATATTGCTGAATGAAAAAATATCGCAATGTTAGATTTTTTTCAATATCGTTCAGCCCTATACTGTATATAAGTATAAATATATATATTTATGTACTGTATAGTAAACATAGATTCTAAATAATCAAATAAATTCCTCATATGTTAACGAAACGTTCAGAGCAGTGAATGTTTGTTTTTTCTTTTGTTCTCTGATTAATATTAACAGCATAAACAATATATTAATTCCCTGTTGATGCTGTAAAGAGCTCCTATTTTGCATTAAAAAATGTCATATTTTGGTTTAAGGGGTCTCCAACAACATGTTGATATGGGTGCAAGGTCAAGAAACACTTTCAATGTTTTCTAATATGCATTTACTTTTACCTAATTATCCCAGCAAGTCTCATATGAATCGTTCAGTGATTCATTTGTTCCCAAACCCCTTCTTTGCATGAAGCTAATCTGCGGTGATTGGTCAGATGACCCAGTCTGTTGCGATTGGTTGACTGCGTTCAGCATGAGACACAGAGAAAAGCCCACCACAGCTATGAAATAGCAGCCAGAGAGTATGCGAGAGCCCAATGCAGGAATGCAACAAATCAAAGCAGTTCAACACCAGCATATTGCTCTACTCTTAAACCTCACCCCAAGTAATGACAACAAACATTCAGTATTAATCCACAGTGGCAAAAGTTGAACTATTTTGAAAATTAATTGCGCCACGTGTAAGGAACAGCTGATGGTGGACATAGCAAAGACAACCGCCAGAGGATCGCGAGCTCAGAAACGCATTTAAATCGATTTAAGGAAGAAGCATGTGTCAAGTTTTCAACTTGGTTTTGGACATGATATGTGAACAGCCCCATACAGATTTAACCTGGGAGATACAGTACAAGCACTGATCTATAATAGATATGTGATTACAAGCCGCGCGCTGTGATTATAACTAATAACACAATTAAACACATATTTTGCAAACTACACAAAAGGAGGCAACAATTTTATTTACACTTACATGTTATGATCTAGAGGAAGAAGAAACGGGTCCATATGAACTGTAAAGGTTACTGACAAAGTCCCTGACAAAGTCCTTTAGTCTCTGCTCCTCCTTCAGTAGCAAACAGCCGACGAATCCCGCGCTGCAGCGTAGGTTGTTGTATCAAAAATCAGGAAAATGACAGGAAGAAACACAGCACTAGGTTGGCTATACTGTGGTATTGTAATGAACTTTAACCCTTTATTCCCTGCAGCTGAATCTCAATTGATGCGTCCTAATTCGCATACTTATACTACACCCCTAAAGTATGTACTTTTTTGTGAAGGAAAAGTACACAGATTTGAGTACTGATCGTTAACTGATCGTTGTGTTGCTTAGTTACAAGCCCTGTCAATCATCCACACATCATCCACATTTCTTGTTTACTTCCCTACCTTATTGGAGAAGCAGGAGCAGCAGGTTAATCTCCCAATCATGAGTCTTTCATGCAGAGAAATCTCCTCAGGTGTTTGGATAATTATGCATTCATACATTAATGTCCAAACACGTCTTTATATAAGTTCAGTATTGTTGTTGCAGATGAAATATAACACAGAAAACACGATTAAACCATGTTCCAGTGGGCTAGATATTAATTAACAGTCATACAATTATCTTTACCAAAGCCTCTCTACTTGATGGTTGGTATCGCGCGTCCATCATGTTTGTAGTTTGTTTACAATTTTCACCCGCGTTTGTAGTTCTAAATCGAATTCACGTCCTACGCGCAATGTATTGTGGGCAATATCAGCGGTTAGAGTATGGACGCGTCTACACTTCGAGTTTTCCTGGAAATAGTAAACCATACAGGAACCTTTGGCATACTCTTTTCAACATACTACGATTTGGGACATACTAATTCTACTTTCAAATACTATTTAGGACGGAGAGTATGCGAATTGGGACGCAGCACATCTGTCAGTGATCGTCATATTCGCGTCAGTCCCGTGATCCCCCGCGCCTCCGCTAGTGTGTGGAAGGAAAGCACGTGCTCATTTTACCGGAACTGGAAGTACATATTTGGTGATGTACCGTATCGACGTAGATGCGATCAAACAAAAGATTCGAATCCAACTCGATTCGTATTCAATGAGTCAAATATTTGGCTGATGAATCAATAGTTTTAAACATGCTGCACTTTTAGATTTTAAACCTCAGCTGGATGTTTTAATTCACTTAGTGCTGTGTTACACACTGCATGGAAGGTCATTTTCCAAAACTCATAATAGGGGCTCTTTAAAACATTATACACAGATAATACCTCAAACCTGGGTTTACTTTACACTTAACTGACTGTTGATAACATGAATACTCATTGGGCATTTCTACAAATAATGAATGGTTTTTGACCATTCAAGTTGCATTAAACTGCAAAAGTGAAGTGAAATCAGAGTTCTGTCTCTCCACAAGCTTCAGATCTTTTTTCAGCATTTAAAAAAAAAGATTTGATTGAAAAAAGAATACTTTCCCAGCACTAATCTCAATAAATCACAAAACAAAGCTCCCAAATGAATGAATCCAATAAAACAGTGTTTGTGTTTCTCATCTCAGACTCTGACGGTGCTGGTGAAGAGCGGTGTGGAGGTTCAGCCCTGTCCTGTTAAAGTTTTGGACATTGACACCATCACTCAGGTCAAAGATAAAATCCTGGACCAGATTTATAAAGGAGCGGCGTTCTCCCAGAGACCAGCCGCAGACTCACTTGACCTCGGTACTGTTTCTGATTCTGTACATCTTAAATATGTTTGATTATTGATATGGTTTCATGTATTTTGTGTGTTGTGTTTCCTCAGAGTGGAGATCGGGTCAGGCGGGTCACCTGACTTTGTCTGATGATGATGTCACAGCCATTGTTCAGGGCCGCTGGAGGCGAATCAACACTTTACAGCACTACAAGGTACAGCTGGACATTTATTGACTGTCACTACTTTACACTGCTGTTTACTCAGATTTATTGGTTGATTTGTGGGTTGGCTGTTTAATTCATCTTTATTTTATTTTCTGTAGATTATGTCAAAGCAGCTTAACATAGACGAAGTTCTAGTAAATTGAAACTGCTTCAGTCCAGTTTTCACAGATCAAACTCAGTTCAGTGTAACTTTTTACAGTAATTGAATAACTTTTTTAGGTTTGTTGACTTAAGTAGGTTTGTTGGATTTTAAGTTGGTTGTTTGGTTGATGCAAGTTTGAGAGTTTTTTGTTTAGTTTTTTCCTTGTGAATTGGGCGGTTGATTGTTGTGAGTTTGTTTGGTTTATTTTCTGTTGGTAAATATTGTAATTGTAACTTGTTTATTTTGTAACTTGTTTAGTTAGAGCGAATGTGTTTGTTTTAGTTTCTGACTTGGTTTTTTGTTGAGTTCGTTTTGTTTATTTTGTGGGTTGTTTTTTGTGAGTTTGGTTTGTTTACTGAGTCTGATTGTTTATTTCGTGAGTTTAGCTGGTCGATTTGATGACTGGATTTGTTTTTGGGAGTTTGTTTACTGAGTTTGGTTGGTTATTTATGTGAGTTGATTGTTTATGGAAGTTTGGTTGTTCGTCATTTCTGTCATTGCTTAGTTGATTTTTGTGAGATTGGTTGGTTGATTTTGTGGGTTGGTTGTTTTTGTATGTTTATTTTGTGAGTTTAGCTGGTTGATGTGTTAAATTTGTTGTTTACTGAGTTTGTTTGTTTTTTATGTTAGGAAAATGTTTATGGAAGTTTAGTTGGTTCACATTTCTTTACTTGCTTTGTTGATTTTTGTGAGTAAGGGCACTTTCACACCTGTGAATCGATTCATTTGTTCCGAAACAGGGATTAAAATTGTTACATTGATGCTCTTTGCTCTTGGTGCGGTTCACTTTCACACAGCAAAGTTTCTAAACGGACCAAAAGAGCTAAAACAAGTCCTGTGTGAGTAAACTCTCCTCACATTGGTCAGAGTATCAGGGTTTATTTTGCAGAGTCCCGGTCAGCTGTCAGGGGGGTGGTGGTTTGGTGGTGTTTGACAAGGTGCGCACGATGTGTCTGAAGAGCGAGGAGGGATGTGGTGGGGAGGGGTGAGAAGGGTGTGTGATGTATTTGAGGACCGGGAGGGAGACATGTGATTTTCGGGAGATTATCACTCATTTGCGGGCATCCGGGAGTCTCTGTGCATTTGCGGGAGTCTTCCGAAACTTCCGGGAGACCTGGGATGTCTGGAATGACCTCCCGCCCTACTCATAATTCTCTCTTCATATAGCTGTATGCATATTACATATCCATAATACACTGTGATATAACCGGGTTTGGATCGTATTGCTTTCTCACTGCAATAGATCCACTCCAGAGTTTGTTTCGTTCGAGCCGAGACCACCTCATTCAGGCGATCTCGGAGCGATTGTTTTGGAGTGGATCCAAGCGCGATTGCTGGATTCACATATGCCAAACGAACCGCGCTAACTGGGCAAACGTGACTGGTTCCGAAACAAAAGTCTAGGTGTGAAAGCACCCTCAGGTTGTTTTTGTGAGTCTGATTGTTTATTTTGTGGCTTTAGCTGGTTGATTTACTGAGTTGATTTGTTTTAGTGAGTTTGTTTTGTTTACTAAGTTTGGATGGTTATTTATGTAAGTTGATTGATTATGGACGTTTCGTTGGTTGACATTTTTACTTAGTTGATTTTTTGTGAGTTTGTGGGTTGTTTTTTGTGAGTTTGGTTTGTTTACTAAGTCTGATTATTGTGAGTTTAGCTGGTTGATTTAGTGAGTTAATTTGTTTTTGTGCGTTTGTGACATTTCTTTAGTTGCTTAGTTTATTTTCTGTGAATATTTTTCATTGCTTGATTTTGTGGTTTGGTTGTTTTTGTGAGTCAGATTGTTTATTTCGTGATTTTAGCTGGTTGATTTAGTGAGATTTTGTTTTTGTGAGTCTGTAAACTGAGTTTGGTTGGTTATTTATGTGAGTTGGTTGTTTATGAAAGCTTGGTTGATTGACATTTCTTTACTTGCTTGGTTGATTTTTGTAAGTGTGGTTGATTTTTTATTTGATTTGGTTTATTTTCTGGGTGTTTGTTAGTGTCAGTTTGGTGTTTTGAGATTAAAAGTATAGTTCATCCAAAACTGAACATGCTGTCATCATTTACTCACGCTTTACTTGTCACAAACCCATGTCACTGTCTATATTCTTTCAAACACAAAAGAAGACATTTTGAAAAATGTTGGAAACCTGTAACCATTGACTTCCATAGTATTTTTTTTTTTACTGTGGATGTCAATGGTTACAGGATTCAGAATAAGATTTCAGAATAAAAAAAAACTCATAAAGGTTTGGAACCATCTGAGGAAAAGTAAATGCGAGTAAATTGTCATTTTCGGATGAACTCTCTGTTTTTTTTTAGATTGTTTTAGTTTATTATTTTAATTCCTCTTTATCTTCTCAGGTACCTGATGGGGCCACAGTGGCATTAATTCCTCGTTCCCAGAGTTCTCTTGGTGTAAATCAGGTCTACCAGACTGGAGAGAGTAAGTAATGAGCAAAATCACTTTTGCACTTTTATTTCTGACCATCAGAGAGGAAAAGTGTATCAGTTTGTAGTTTATATCTGATCTGCTTCTTGTAATTGCTGCAGAAACCCCTATGCTTGAAGGAGAGGAGGAGGAAGGTCTTCGTTTGTGGCATTTGGTAAAGCCTACCGAAGACCCCGAGATCCCCAAACACAGAAAGAGCAGCATGAGAGAGCGGGAGCGAGCAAAAGCCATTCCTGAGATCTACCTTACACGATTGCTTTCAATGAAGGTATGAGATGCGTTTACACTACCAGAATATGCCACACATCACAGATCCTGACTTTCATCATGTTTATGTGTGTGATACGCAGTTTATGAGTAGGGTTGGGTACCGTTGTAACCAGTATGCACTGGACCGAATAAGCATATGAATTTCGGTGCCACTGGTGCTGCGACAAGAACGTAAAGCAGGTCGCACACCAGAAGCGCTGCTCGGACACTGTTCATATTTCTGCCACGCCACAGAGTGCCATCTGAATACTTTCATTTTAAATAGCATGCAAATGTGCGCATCTGGTGTGTGATACTTTCATCTGTCATGTGCGCGCCGTGTTGCGGCTCTGAGCAGGGCATCCGGTGTGTGACACCCTTAAGAAGCATCAAGGGGTACATCAAAGGCACACATAAGTCTGCGTTGTGTCACACCATCTCTAAATATTTAATTCTAAACAGCTTTGAGGGATACGGACACTGTCAGCAATGTCAGGCATTTGTTCTTGTTGCTTATAGAAGGCAAAGCGTGCAGTAAGGCGCATGCAGTGAGCGACTCCCTTCATCAACACGCATGATCGCATTCATCTAATTTTCTTAAACTAAGCATTGCTAAAGTATGGCTATATTTTACAAGCAAGGATTCTGACACACCAATGAGCAGCAGATGCTTTACAAAACTTGCTTGTAAGGGGGGAAACACATCAAACTTATGAAATGTGTGGGCTCATGGAATCAACTTAAAGGTGGGGAATGGACTGTCTTTGACAGCTTGTGACATCATCTGGCACTTTCAGTGAGTACGTTTACATGGACATCAATACTGTGATTTTAATATGATTAAGACAATACTCTGATCAAGAGTCTACCACGTAAACAGTGATTTTTGATTGTCTTAAAGGACCACAGACACAAACTGCAGAGGAAACCTTTATAGGCTGGTGACGCAATGACGTTAATGGATCTATGTGCTATAACATGTAACTGGGAATCATGAATGTAACATTCAAAAAGCAACTCATGTAAACACCTTAATCATATTATTGTCTTATTCAGATTAAGACAAATCATTAGATCACTGATGTCCATGTAAAAGTAGTCACAAGCCCCAAACCCAGAAAAAAGGTGTTCCCTGATTTTGATGACAGCCTTTCCACAGGTTAGTAGTAAGCTAATGTAATGTTAATAGCATAATGCAAATCTTGCATTCATGCTAACAAACAAATGATCAAAATTTATATATTAATGCAATTCAAATATATAAAATATGAATTGATGTTTACTTTAAACTTATTATAATATATATTTATTGTTCATTATAATCATTAAAATATTTTGTTTTTGTCAAATAATTTTGAGGCTAAAAAGTATCGGTTCAGGCACCGTTTTGGCACCGGTACCGTTTTAAAAGTATCGATTTAGCACCGGTATCGAAATAACCCCAAACAATACCCAAACCTATTTATGAGTGCCCTAAAAAAATTACGTCAGCTTGAATGAGCATAGTTTTTGATTTGGCTGGCCTGACTGCAGTAACGTGACCTCTCAACTGTAAAACTTTTGAAAGTTTTTTTTTAATAATAAAAGTGTACAACTTTTAGCTTGTTATTTAAAAATTACAAGCTAATAAATCATACACAATCCCTCTGCAAACATGTTCAGTTTGCCCTGACATTTGAGTCGCTTCGCTCATTTTCAAACTTCTGCTATAATGAGCTATAGTTTTCTGTCTGTTCAACAACAGAGTGTGTGTTTTTCATTTAGAAGCGACAGAGAGTTTACCTTGACTTCAGCCGAAAGTTGATTGGTTGCTCGCCTTGTGTGGACTGTCCAGTAGCAGTTTTTAACTCGATTTATTTTCAACTCCAGAAAACCATGTAGCAAAAGAAAACCAAGTGGCAAATAAATATTTGCTTCCTTAATAATTCATCTTAATAAATAGGCACAAGTAATTAACTATTTAAATAAATATTTGTGCTTTTGCATGGAATGAAAATAAAATGAATGGAGATTACTGCTTCAACAGTGCATCAAGTTAAAATAAATGTACATTTATGATGAAAGATGACACATTTAAGATTTGATTCAATGACAATAATCCAATGTTGGACTTGGGGCTAACATGCCATCAAATATTTTCCTTATAGTATTATATATAGCATATTGTAGTATAGTATAGTGTTGTATTGTATTGTATGGTGTAGTGTAGTATAGTGTTGTATAGTATAGTATAGTATAGTATAGTATAATATACTATAGTATTGTATAGTTTTAAATTGTATTCTATTGTATAGTATAGTATAGTTTTGAATTGTATTGTATTGTATTGTATAGTATAGTATAGTATAGTGTTGAATTGTGTTGTATTGTATGGTGTAGTATAGTGTTGAATAGTATAGTATACTATAGTATAGTGTTGAATTATATTGTATGGTGTATAGTATAGTATAGTGTAGTGTAGTGTTGAATTTTATTGTATTGTATGGTGTTGTATAGTATAGTGTTTAATTGTATTGTATAGTGTAGTATAGTGTTGTAGTGTAGTCTGTTGTCTGGTGTGGTATAGTGCTGTATTATATTTTATAGTATAGTATTGTATGGTGTAGTATAGTGTTATAGTGTTGTCTGGTGTGGTATAGTGCTGTATAATATTTAATGGTATAGTATCGAATGGTATGGTAACAAATAGGATCCGGATAACCTAATGTGATAAAGTATGTAAACATTTAATTTGCTACCATTATAAAGTGCTAGAAAAGTTTGAAATTGCAGCTGTAAAGTGCCTGAAAAGTGCTTAAATTTGACTTTGTTAAAGGTGTAAGATCTCTGGACTGAAAGCTGCTCTGTGCTCATCATATGTGTTTATCTTCAGGGGACTCTGCAGAAGTTTGTGGATGATGTGTTTGTAGCCATACTGAGTACGAAACGGCCTCCACCCATCGCCGTCAGATTCTTCTTTGACTTTCTGGACGATATGGCTGAGAAGCACGGCATCGACGACCCGGAGACCGTTCACATCTGGAAAACAAATAGGTCAGATTGATGAAACATTTTTACTGAGGCTAAAGATTTATGGAGAAAATCAATAATACAGCTCAGCTCAAAAACGTGGAGTGAATCTTGAATTGACTTTTTGTTTTTTACACTAAGGCTATCTTGCTATAAAGTGTTTTCCAGGGTTAATGAAAAACTGGAAAATATCAGTATAAATATCAGTATAAAATATCAGTATAAATATCTGTAGATGTGTAGTTTTTACAACCTAGAAAATTCAATTATTGTAGATTAAAAAATTCTGTAATATATTTATTACATTTTTATATAATTTTTGCATATTTTAATATTTTTCTTTAGTGAGTTTGTGCGTGTCTATTTTCTCTATAAGAATGCAAATATATTAAATTTGACATCTTGAATTACTGATAATGTTATGGACATCAGGGCGGCACGTGGCTTAGTGGTTAGCACTGTCACCTCACAGCAAGAAGGTTGCTGGTTTAAGTCCTGGCTGTGTCAGCTGGCAAGTCCAAAG
Source organism: Danio aesculapii (assembly GCF_903798145.1). Classification (NCBI taxonomy): domain Eukaryota; kingdom Metazoa; phylum Chordata; class Actinopteri; order Cypriniformes; family Danionidae; genus Danio; species Danio aesculapii. The sequence continues at coordinate 45,378,279 of NC_079442.1, read as the reverse complement.
ACATGTGGTATAGATGAATTGGGTAAGCTAAATTATCCGTAGTGTATGTGTGCGAATGAGTGTGTATTGATGTTCCCTAGTGATGGGTTGCAGCTGGAAGGGCATCCGCTGCGTAAAAACATATGCTGGATAAGTTGGCGGTTCATTCCGCTGTGGCAACCCCTGATTAATAAAGGGACTAAGTCGAAAAGAAAATGAATGAATGAATAAATTATTTTTAAAAGTCTAAAGGCTCGTACACACAGCTTTTTGTTTTTGTTTATTGTCAGTGTTTTTCGAGACGTTTTTCCGCATTTAAACCCATATTTAAATGATTTTAAATGCAGAAATTACTATAATAATTAAAAACTTTGGAAATCTATAAAATATTCAATGTATATAATGAATATTCATTTTCCACACATTATTTATGCTAGCTATTACTCTTCTGTAAAATGCATTCAGTAAGCGAATCAATCTTTTCTCCTAAATCAATTAAACCGATTCATAGCTTACTCTAAATGATTCATTAGTGAATCAGTCTGACCTTTCATAGATTTTTATTATTGAACCATATTGTTTCTGTGCTCGTTTATTGAATGTTCATTGAAATCCTCCCTGTACTGCAGTTTACCCTTGCGTTTCTGGGTCAACATCTTGAAGAATCCTCAGTTCGTCTTTGACGTGCAGGTGACTGATAGTGTGGACCCCGTCCTCTCCGTCATCGCACAGACCTTCATTGATTCCTGCACTACATCGGAGCACAAAGTGGGCCGGGTCAGTACAGTAATTAACCTGTAAACCTCATTATGCTAAAGTCTGCGCATGTGGAGCGAAAAGATGAACGGAGGAAACTGAGCTCCTTTCATAGCAGCAGCATCTATGAGCTCTGTTTTATTCTCATTATTGTGGTGTCTGTCGTCCTTCAGGATTCTCCAGTGAATAAGCTGTTGTACGCCAGAGAAATCCCTCGATACAAGCAGCTGGTGGAGAGGTGAGAGAAATCTTAAAGGAGTGTTTTTTTTGGAAATAGACTCATTTTACTGCTCCCCTAGAGTCAAACAGCTGAGTTGACCATTTTCTAATCTATTCAGGTGATGTTTGGGTCAAGCAGGAGGACTTTTAGCTTAGCATAAATCATTAAATCGGATTAGACCGTTAGCATTTCGAGCTAATAAAAAAAAAAAAAAAGAGTTTTGATAATTCTCCAATTTAAAGCTTGACCCTTCTATAGTTACATTGTGTACTAAGACTGACGGAAAATGAAAAGTTGCTATTTTCAAGGTCGATATGGCTAGGGACTATACAATTATTCTGGCGTAATAATCAAGGGACTTTGCTGCCGTACCATGGCTGCAACTGGCGCTATGATATTACACAGCACATGAAAATAGTCCTAAACTTGAACTAGGTAATAGCACTGCACAATATTGTTGATTCTGCTAATATCTAATACTATTCAATGATTTATGCTAAGCTAAGCTAAGCTAAAAGTGTTCCTGCTAGACCCAGAGATTGGCAGAATTGTTAAAAAAGTGTCAAAAATCATCTGTTTAACCCTAGGAGACTTGTAAAAATGGCTTAAGCTAATATCTTAGCATAAATTATTGAATCAGATTAAGAAGGTTAGCATTGCTAAATAAAAAAGAGTTTTTATAATTCTCTTATTTAAAGCTTGACTCTTCTGTAGTTACATCGTGTACTAAGACTGACGGAAAATGAAAAGTTGCTATCTTCAAGGCTGATATTGCTAGGAACTATACTCTTAATCTGGCATAATAATCAAGGAACTTTGCCGTACCATGGCTGCAACAGGCGCAATGATATTACCCAGAACCTATAAGTATTCCCAAGCTAAATTTAGGTAACAGCGCTGCAAAATATCATTGATTCTGCAAATATCTAATACGATTAAATGATTTATGCTAAGCTAAGCTAAAAGTCCTACCCTCAGACCCAAAATATGGCTGAATGGATAAAAATGGTAAAACTAAACTGTTTAACCCTAGGGGACTTGTAAAATGAGCCTATTTCTAAAATAAGTGGGGTGTTCCTTTAAGGTTATATACGATATGGGCCTTTTCAAATCAGTGAATTAGCAATGGAACTGATACAGGATTGATATTTATAGTGCTGTAATGTGTCTTTCTGTCCTGAAGGTACTACAGTGATATTCATAACGCCGTGTCTGGCTGTTATCAGGAGATGAATTCAATGCTCACAGAGCTGTCAGGGGTGAGACTGCTGTTTGTTCTGTTTTAAAAAATTTTAAAGAGTTTTTTCTTCAAATTTTAAGGCAAAAAGTATGAAATCCACATTGTGAATATGGGATATGTTTTTTAGTTTAGTTTAATATTCAATAGATGAGTTTCCATCCTATTGTAAAGCAAATCTTTTCATTGTTTACAAATACAAATTAGGAACGTTTCCATTAAGTTGTTAGAATGGCTGACTGTAGTATTGGCAACCTAGTAACCAACAGAAAACAAAGCTAGCAAAGCAGAAAACAAAACCTTGAGACAGGTCACCTGGATGTAATGTTTGCTATGTCAGTGATTATTCTGCAAATGCCTCTTATTATTCATATTAACAAGTCCAAAACCACCTCAAATAAGCACTTTTTTTGTCCACAAATACTAAAATATAGTTATATTATAATAAAAAAAATTATTGTAATTTAAAAATACATGTGACTTAAAAATTGTTTTATGAGTTTTTAATGTAAAACAAAGTTAAGATACTGTTAATTTTCGTTTATGATTATTTTATGGGTTAGTTCTGATTTTGGTCATTTTTACTTGATTGTATTTTAAAAATTGTTTTGAATATTTTTATGCAAATATTTTAAATTTATTATTATAAGAAAAAAAAGTCCTGAGATTCAAACACTTTACTGTAAATTATACATTTGAGAAAAAATTCAATAATTAATAATATATTTTATTATTTTATTTTAATATATTTTATTTGTAAAACATGACAAATGAGTGGACTATCACATGAATTTAATATTTGTGAAACATTTAATATTTGAAAAAAATTTTGTGCGTTTTTTTTTTTTTTTTTTTTTTTTTTACACAAACACTTTCTTTTATGTCCTATTTATCATGTACACTTAAACTTGCTATTCTAATGACTATGATGTTTTTAGAGCTTCGCATCAGAGATGAACAGTTTGGTGGCGTTACATGAGCTCTACAAGTATATCAACAAATACTATGACCAGGTCAGTATGCTTTTTCATTAAACCCTTTAATATTGTTAAAGAGCTTTCATTGTTTACTCCAACAAAAGAAGATAATTTTAAGAATGTTGGAAACCTGTAAACATTCAAATCCATAGCAAAAAAAACTATACCATGTAAGTCATCCATACCTGTCAACATTGGGATGTGAAAATAAGGCATAAAGGGCAGCGTATGAATCTCTTTTTTAGATTTTTCGTTTGATTACATTAAATAACAGAGGTGTCACTTTAAAAGGCACACATCTATAATGAAAGCATTCTGTAATGAAACTTTTTATGCTCATTTAAGACTAAATTTGTTGTTTAGTTAAAAGAAAACCTTCCAAGATTGACATGTTTAGATGTTGTTGTTGTTGCTGTTATTATTATTATTATTATTATCATGTGTATGAGTCTGTTCAAACATGCACCCAAAACCCAGTGTCCACTTTTGCTCCACTTCAATATGCATGTACAGAATCCATTTGAGAAACAGCGTCTGTTTATCACTGTGGAGCGCGTCTGACAGTCACACACAGCAGTAGGAGGGGCAACGCCACCTGTAATGGAAAGGAAGGGAATCCCACAATTTTTATATTTATTTCAAAGGCTGCATCCGAAACCACATACTTCCATACTATATAGTACGCTAAAATCAGTATTGAGCCGAGTTGTATGTCTGAATTTATAGAATTCGAAAATCAGTATGCGAAAAGTAACCGGATGACTTATTACTTCCGGCGAGATTCTGAAGTGCGCATCCCATGCATGCTGCGCTATCCTATGATGCCCCGCGAGAGAATTCATGAATGGGAACGAAGCTATGCAACTGATGCAGGTAGGTTATGTGACCATGACAAAATGGCAGATGTAGTACGTCCGAATTCCATTCTTACTGCTCGCATTCATACTGTATAGAATGTACTTTTCTATCGATTGAGTAGTAAGTTTAAATTCAAATGCAGTACCTACTGAGTACGCAGCCCATGTGTTTTCATGCCTAAATAAAATGAAAGCACAGAACAGATTCACATTTAAGAGCAAGGGGCGTCCTCTGGTGGTTTGGCAGGATAGGTTGTGTATAGGGAGGATTATTTTAAAAGGGTGATATATGAATCGTTTTGATTGTTAAATATTCAGCATACAAAAACAACAACTGAAAACAAACGCTAATAAAAAGTTTCTTTTCATCACGTTGGTCAAGCTAATCGCCACGAACCAGCTATATATATCAGATCCTCTGGACACTGCTTCTTTTAGGATTAATAACTATATTTTATGGTGCCTGGCATCCAGCTTTTTGTGCATTAGCTTATTTATTGGTGACAGGCCAACCCACTTAAAAAGGGCATTCCTGCCCCCTACTGGACATAAGTGTGTATCGTAACCCGTGACGAATAGTGATATCAATAAAAAATATTAAATACTAATATTAAATAAATCATTTTATTTTAAAAAATTACTTATGCAATCTTATATTTATTAAACCCATGGCTTTCCAATAATTTAATTGCATAACAAACCTTTATAATTTGCTGGAGCATTCCTAGCATTATCTTTTTATTTTTTTTATATTTAGCATAATCCATTTTTATTATTCAACAGATGTAATTCCTCTATTTATCGGATTAATTCTATTTCATAAGCTTATTAATTATTATTTATATGATAAATAATGATCTCGTCCATTTAAACTCAAATGACTTTCGAGAAGTCTGTGCGCATACACATATGAAACCACTTGCATTTTCACAACTATTTGTATATACGTTTGTGAATTTTATTTTGTATGTTTGCACGAGTGTTATTTGGGTGTTTATGCACGCATTGAGTTTATATTCGTATTCAGAGGCTCTTTGATGTTTATTGCCACCCTTCATAGAAAGATTAAAAATACAGAAGAAATGCGTGAAAATATCTTTTCGGGATGATAGCAAGATGGAACTGTAAAATACGGGAGAATCCTGAAAAAAGGGGAAGGGTTGACAGGTATGAAGTCATCATTTACCAGTTTCCAACATTCCTCATTATATCTTCTTTTGTGTGAGTAAATTATAATTACGTTTTTGTGTGAACTATTCCTTAAATATAAAAGCTAATGATTATCTTTCTCCTGTTGTTTTGCAGATTATCATGTCTCTGGAAGAAGACGCAGCAGGTCAGAAAATGCAGTTAGCATATCGCCTTCAACAGGTCGCCGCCCTGGTGGAGAATAAAGTCACTGACCTTTAGGTTTTTGACCGATCTTCACCAAACCTTTGTGTGCTTCCACAACTGTTCACAAAAAACTCTTCTTAACAAAAGGGAACAGGAAATGAAGTAATGCTCACTTTCTTCCGATAAATCCTTAATGGGGATTTTATTGGAGAAGCGTCGCTCTGAACTACTCGCAGGAGTATTGACTGATGGAAAGTGTGTGTGTGTGTGTGCGTGTGAAAGGATTTACCGGCTATGTGAAGGTTACAGAATTCAGATTCTCTGACCTGAATCTATCATAATGACACTACTGAAGCAGCTCTCACATATTGTGACACGCTAAGACACATTTTATAGCATTTTTACTTATTTTCATGTGATCAAAACCACTATATGGATGTAAAAAAAAAACACTTACAATCAAGTCCGCACTATGGACAAATCCTACTTTTTTCCCCCCCTAAAGTACGTGGAGTATTTTTTTTTTGTTCCAGAAATGTGTTTCTCCTCCATAATTACATCCCAGATTTCAAAAAGGACTGACCTCGGCCGTGTCGTATTAATCTTTTATATACTAACATTTCTACATTAGTATTGCGGATCAAAACAAGTATTAAGCCTTTACAGGGAGCGAAGAGTAAGTCGATGCACACAAGTGCCAAAAGAAAGTTACAAGAGCACAATATTTTGTGTGCACATTTTGTGTGTGTGTGTAGCTATAGATGTGCATGCAAATAAAATACAAAACATCAGTTTGCAGGGTTGTTAGGAACTCCAATATGTTGAATTTCTCATATCGGGATACAAACACATGGTTTATAGCACCAAAGTGTTGTTACATTTATTAAGCATCAATATGCCATCCCTCCTGAGATTTCTCATACCCAGTAAGCATCTTTTGTGTTTAAAAGAAGTCTAATAGATGTCTGTTAGACATATAAACAAAGATGCTTTGGCTAAAAGAAGGGTTGATAGTTAATATCTAATAGACTATAAGAGTACACTCAAAAAATGACATTTGGTGTTTGTTCACACTACTTATTTAAAATGAGCTGAAACAATACACTTTGAGTTTATTTGGGACAACTTAATTGTTTTATGTTCAATCCACTTAAATTTGTAAAAAAAAAAATAATTTAACTTAATTCATTCATGTTTTCTCAACTCAAATCCTTTGTGTGGAACCCAGCATTTTTTACAATGTAGCCCAAAACTAGACAAGTCTGTCTCATCTGAGTATTTCATGACTAGTCTAGATTTGGGCTATTCTTAGACGTCTATTGGATGCTTACAGACAGCCCAAATTTAACATTGTTTTAGCCAAGACATTTATGTTTACAACACTTAATTGCTTGGTGGGTAGATTCCTGAAATATATCTGTTATTTCTTTGTTAAATCAACATCAATACAGTAATCGCCAATGTTGTATGTTTAATTCTCATTCAAATGTCAGTGCATAAAATCTTAAAGAATAGTTCACCCAAATATGAACGTTTATTGTTAATTTACTCACCCTCAGGCCATCTAAGATGTACATGAGACACAAGATGTAGTTTTATTTCTCGTTTAAAATGAAAGGAGATTGTCTTTTGTGATTTCTGAAACGCAAGTGGAAGGCTACCTGGACTTTGAGAGGCAAAAAAATCACATCCAGGTTAAACCAAATGAATACCCATGACTTCTGATGATACATTGAGCTTGGAGAAAAATTTTCCCTATTAAACTTAATTAAATGGTCTTAATATGTAAAAACCAAACAAAAAGTACATGTATCGTAGGAATGGTATACCAGAAAATCTTTACAGTTTTAAAACCTTGACTTTTCCAAACTGCGGTAACCTTGAAGGCGGTTTTCATCCCATGCCTGCTGATGATACATTGAGCTCTTATGAAATGAAACATTTGGTCTGTGTTAGAAGCTGAATATTGAAAGCAATGTTATTACACTGTAAAATATTCTGCCTCTTATTTTTTTAGTTGAAGCAAAGGAACTATAAAACTATAAAAACTATAATAATTATAATAAGTTATAACAAAAAAAATATATATAAAAACCTGATTGACTGATTTAATTAACGTAAAAAAAAACATTTGTTTTTATGACTGTTTGTACTAGCAGTTTTATTGTGTACCTTTAAACACATCAATATTTGTTTGCTGTTTGTTCAAATTACTTATTTAAAACACAATTCTTGAGTTTTTTTGGGGGAGAACTTGCAGTGCTCAGCATATATAAGTACACCCCTCACAAATCTATCTTTTACCATCATATTTTTAAAAGGAAGCTCTACAATATTATATTTGTGCATATGCATTAGTCAGTACTGAAGCCAAATCTGGAGCTTATCTAACAAAATAACCTACAATAACGGTCCAAAAACTACTACAGCCAAATTCTTATGTTATAGAAAAATATTAAATACAAATTTAAAAAAGAGGGAAAATCAGGAGAAGCAAAAAATTTAGAAATTTAGTTGATATTTTGTAGTTTGTAATTTATTTTTGCAATGTTTAGCTTGAATTTAATTGTATTATCTTTCAATTTCTGAATATGTTTGGTGACTAAAATATTATTTTAATAAATATTTCTGTTTAATAAATCTGTTTTGATTAAATGCACCAAAATACGTTGCCTATATTCACTGCGAAATGGATTAAAAATAATCATTTTTAAAATAAGGTGTACTCAATTATGCTGAGCACTGTAATTGTTTTATGTTTAATCCGCTTAAATTTGTAAAAACTGATAAGCTAACGGAATTTCTTCATGTTGTCCCAACACAAATCGATTGTGTGGAACCCAACCTTTTGTATTGTATGTATTAAAGGTTATATATACAGTTGAAGTCAGAATTATTTGCCCCCCTGAATTATTAGCCCCCCTGTTTATTTTTCCCCCAAATTCTGTTTAACGGAGAGCAGATTTTTTCCATCACATTTCTAAACATAATAGTTTTAATAACTCATTTCTAATAACTGATTTATTTTATCTTTGCCATGATGACAGTAAATAATATTTGACTAGATATTTTTCAAGACACCAGTATTCAGCTTAAAGTGACATTTAAAGGCTTAACTAGGTTAATTAGGTTAACTAGGCAGGATATGGTAATTAGGCAAGTTATTGTATATCGATGGTTTGTTCTGTAGACAGTCCGAAAAAATTAGCTTAAAGGAGGTAATAATGTTGAACTTAAAACGGTTCAATAAAAAATTTTACTTTTTTTTATTCTAGCCGAAATAAAACAAATAAGACTTTCTCCAGAAGAAAATATATTATCAGGCATACTGTGAAAACTTCCTTGCTCTGTTAAACATAATTTGGGAAATATTTAAAAAAGAAAAAAAAATTCAAAGGGGGCTAATAATTCTGACTTCAACTGTATATATTTTACTTTCTTCGTGTGATTCATGTGCATTTAATGAAACACAAAAGACAACAGTTTCAGCTAAAAATCTTTGTTTAATATCCTACTGAAGAGAAAAAAACATCTCAGATGGCCTGAGGGTGAGAAAATTACAAGCAAATTGTCACTTTTGGTTGAACTATCCTTTTAATAATCCAAAAAGGGCCATTTTCCCAATCAAAATGTAAGTTCTGAACTATTTGATTTGATTTAGGCATGAAATATAACCCAAATCCCTGCAGATTCTGTGAGCTTCACCCTCACTCGCGCAGCATTGATTTCCTAATGCCTGCTTTAATAGCACAAGAGAGCACAATTCTCAAAGATTCAATCGTCTGAGTCTCAAATAAAATTGCAATGCTGCAGAGACATCCAGTTTCTTTGGAGATGTCGAAACAAAACCGGGCCACTTTAGGTCATTGGATTTCAGGTTGACAGAAAAGCATCGCTCCCGGTAGTCATAAAAGATTGAGAGTTGTGTGCATCAGACACTGAATAGAAACTAACTTATTATATTGTAAATAACGCGTATTTATACATGACCGCCAAATGTGCCTTCTTTGTTACTTTTTATAATGTCTACCAACTTTGAGTAAACGTGCTTGACATTACTTGCCAAAATGAAGAAGATGATGAACTCTGGCACAGCCAGTTGTAAAGATCATATGGGGCTTTTGGAGTGCAGCTTGTCTCAGGATTACAGCCACCAATTTCAATGGATTCAATATAAAACGTTTTTGTTTTGTTTTTTGTAGCCCAATTCATTTGTATTTTGCCCCTGTGATCGGTGATTTCACAAACAAGGGTGGTGTAAATTGTAATTTCTTTAGCATTAAATCCACCGCAAATTTGTTTTCTTATTTATTTTATTTTGTTTTTGGTCTTGTTTAATAGTACACTACCTGACAAAAGTCTTGTCGCCTATCCAACTTCACTTCTAGTTGATCATTTGGTATCAGAAGTGGCTTATATGAAAGGCAAATGCCTCTAGATTACGCTTATTAAATAAAATATGATCATGCCTAGATTTTTTTATTATTTAATTATTACAGTAAGTTCCGACTTTGCTTAGACAAAAGTCTTGTCACTTAACATAAATAATGTACAGTATAAAATATAAAGTCATGGTGCAGTGAAAAAAGAATGAATATTGTGTATGACTCCCATGAGCTTGGAGAACTGCAATCATACATCTCTGCAATGACTCAAATCACTTATTAATAAAGTCATCTGGAACGGCAAAGAAAGCGTTCTTGCAGACTCATTCATCTTGCATTCATCTTCAATGCCTCCTTCTTCATCTTACCCCAGACATACTCAATAATGTTCATGCCTGGTGACTGGGCTGGCCAATACTGGAGCACCTTGACTTTCTTTGCTTTCAGGAACTTTGATGTGAAGGCTGAAATATGAGAGCAGCGCTATCCTGCTGAAGAATTTGCCCTCTCCTGTGGTTTGTAATGTAATGGGCAGCACAATAGTCTTGATACATCAGGCTGTTGATGTTGCCATCCACTCTGCAGATCACTCGCACGCCCCCATACTGAATGTAACCCCAAATCATGATTTTTCCTTCACCAAACTTGACTGATATCTATGAGAATCTTGGGTTCATGTGGGTTCCAATAGGTCTTCTGCAGTATTTGTGATGATTGGGATGCAGATCAACAGATGATTTATGGAAAAAATCTACCTTCTGCCACTTTTTCAAATGATCAACTAGAAGTCAAGCTGTTATTTTTAGCTCTTACAACTGAGATCGACGACAACACTTTTTTTCAGGTAGTGTACAAATTATTAAATTGAGATGCATTTATATAAGATACAAAAATGACTTCAGGTGTTGCTGACTGAAATATGTATCCAATAAACTTAAATAAAATGTCTGCCACTATTGGTTAAGAAAAATCAACTTATTTCAAAGGAAAAACAAGATTATTTTTCTTAAAGCTTTTAAGCTAAAACCTGCTAAACTTTTCAAAACGCTTAATATCTTATGTTAATTTTAAAAAGAATGATGTTTTTTTTTTTTTTGTTTTCCTAAAGCTTCTTAATGTCTTGATTTCATTTTTTCTGAAGCACTTTGTGTTTATTACATGTTGGCTTATCCTGTAATGTCCGAGTTTGCTCATAAAGCTGCCCGTCATATGCTAAAACAAGTTGTATATAGAACTTAAGACAATAACAAATTCAGTGACATCTCAAATGTTTCCTGTTTCTGCATTGATTTCTGCTATTTTCAGCTATTACGCTTTATCATACTAATGTATGCACAGGGTTGTGTTTTAAAAATGAGAAACCTATTAGTTTGCTCTTTCCTGTGTATGTTTATTAGCCTGTCGTTGAATGTGTTTGGCCTCTCTGTGTATTTTTTGATTATTATAGGCTGATGCATGCTTGAGATTTGATTGGATTTGCTGATTGGGGTGCTTTTTGAGAGCTTCACTCAGTGGACTGCGTTATGAGTGCATGTCTCTCATAAAAAACACCGTCTGAGTACAAAGTGTGTGTGTGCATGAGAGTAATTGTAGCGCGCTGTATACATGACGTTGAGATTTTTTGAGCAAATCTCCTGTTATGTAGGCTTTTCTCTGAGAGAACTTTCTTTTTGTACAGTCTTGCGATTTACTGTTTTGCCAATGGTGTGGAATACAGCTTTGTATGTTTGCTGATAAACAATTCAGTTGTTTAGAGAATTGCTGGTGTATATGGAGCCCTTGCGCCCGGCTCAAGTTTTACATGACTTTTATACAGGGGTAATAATAAAAAAAAAAAAAAAGAATAATAATATATGGTAATTTTCTAATGAATTTGAGGGGTTAAAAGAGAACTGAAACCCAGTCAATAAAAGACTCTTTTTGTATTTGTATTGTGTATAGTTTGCTAACAATTGTGTATATGTGCCTGTACATATTGTGAAGAGGACGTGCTCCTTTTTTTTCTCCTCCAACTTGGACAGAGTCACTGTCTCCATTCAGGAGAAATTGCGAGCCAAAATGTTGAAATAAGTGAAATGGATCGTTTGTATCTGGAAACAAATAAAGCTCTAATTTTAACAATGAAAACTTGCTGGTTTGAATGTGATTTATCTGTTAAATATATCTAAAGAATATATTCATTCATTCATTCATTCATTTTCTTTTCGGCTTAGTCCCTTTATTAATCTGGGGTCGCCACAGCGGAATGAACCGCCAACTTATCCAGCACATGTTTTACGCAGTGGATGCCCTTCCAACTCATTCATACACACTCATTCACAGTCATACACTATGGACAATTTTGCCTACCCAATTCACCTGTACCGCATGTCTTTGGACTGCGGGAAACCGGAGCACCCGGAGGAAACCCACGCCAACACAGGGAGAACATGCAAACTCCACACAGAAATGCCAACTGACCCAGCCAAGGCTCGAACCAGCGACCATCTTGCTGTGAGGCGACAGCACTACCTATTGCGCCACTGCGTCGCCTCTAAAGAATATATCTAAAGGAAATTTGACAGTATTTTAAAACAATGGATTGATTTTTGTTTCAGTATCAGATTTTATTTTTAAAGAAATTGACAAGTTTCATGCTTTTGCTTGTTACATATGTTTAATTTTGTAATCGCTCATTTTGGAATTTTTTTTTAAAGTTTCTATGTCTGATGTTAATTTAGGCCTATATATTTCCTGCTTTAATTTAACCCTTGTGCACTGTTCAAATTTACTACCCTTTCGTTATGTTCGGTATGAAAACACCCACTTAATTAAACTGCTGTAAAAATGCAACAGATAAATTTTTTTCCCCAATTTGTTTGCATAAATCTGATAATCAACCTCAATCCTGATCAAAACTACTCAATTGTTTAGAAAATTACAGGATTTTAACTCTTTATTTGCCAAGTTCACAAATGATGTCACTGATTTGGTTAAAAAAAACACAAAATTATGAATTTTCAATATAAAAAGTAGTTGTGGGTTGGATTTTTTAAAAACCTTTTATCACAGTCTTGGACGTGCGGATGATTAGTAGAAACATTGGCTTTGATGTATTGTTAGATTTTCATTTTTTCTCCCTAATTTACTGATAGTGGCTATTTTTGCCACATTGACTTCCATTAGAACCACATTTAATGTGCACAAATACACAGTCTTTATTTTTAATTACTCCATAGTTTTGTTTTGGTTTGTTTTATGTTGTATTATATTGTGTTTTGTTAATTTAATACTTTGTATTCCTCTTGTACATACCTTTTTGTTTTGGGATCACTGTACATATACTTTGCACTGGGCATTTTAACATTATTCTTGTAAATAAATACCACAGTTTTTTTACACTTCTGGGATAAGGCCATTTTTGTGAACTGTTTAATTTGTGATTTATTTATTTTTATTTTGATGTTTGGTCAGACATCTTATGCCTGGTAGTGGACCCACTCTGGGAAAACGCAGAGCAAAAACACACTTTTAGGGAAATAAAGTGAACAAGGTCAATGCTGAGGAAAGTGCTCAATCTTAAAAAAAAACATTTTTTTTTTCCTTTTTACTTCACTTTCGTCAATTGGTGAAGTTTGTTCCTCACAACTGTCACCACTGGCTTGCTTGGTTTGGGACTTGTGGAGCAGCTCATCAATGGATTTCCTCTTCAGTGTTTGGACTTTCAGCAGTGAAACTTAAACCCCACTGAACTGAACTAAACTGAACTTCAACTCTTAAAACTGGAATGACACAGTTTCAATTTACTAGAACTTCTATGTTAAGCTGCTTTGACGCAATCTACATTGAAAAATTGCTATAGATATAAAGATGAATTTAATTTTTATGAATTTTTACAGTTTCAGTACAAATTGTTTACAATTTCATGAAAATTATTGTATCTAATATTATAAATAGACTATTTTCTTAAGATTAGGAGGAAAAACTCCCTATAAAAAACTCGATAAATCTAGAATATGGAAGTAAAAAAATATATATATGAAGATATCTTCTCGCTGTTTAAGTCCCTGCGGTTGGAAAATAGTAATGTATTTTGGATGTTTAATAATGTCTGTACAACGTTGAGAAAATAAAGTAGCTAAATATAGCATAAATAAGCTGATTTGGTCTGTATATTATAAGTATTTACTCACAGTAGTGGCGGCCTCTGATGCCCAAATGTCCTCGTGCAGTCGGTCCCATTTCAACCGCACGAGCTGCTGTCAATACAGCGCTGAGCCTCAGTGCGCATGCGCAGAACCAACTGAGGCGAATGAGCGTGAGGTGACAGCTGTCCCGATGATATCGATGAACGGTAAGAATGTTTTTACTAAAAAACAGCCAAACAAACATTATCACGTTAATTCCTGTGGATGTATTATGTGTCTTGAGGATAAATGCAACAATGTTGGCTTGTTCGAGGGATAATATGACGCTTGTTTTGATGACCGGATCTTGTGCTAGCGGTAAAGCTAAGCGCGAGCACGTTTAGAGGATCTTATGTTTGGATTTGCACAGATTCTTCCTTTCGTATGAATCATTCGTTTGATTATTGATTAATGAAGTCATATAGCCTGTTGTCGATGCGAAATTCTTGATATTTTTAATTCATGCTAGTGGTTTGTCCTCATATGTAGTGAATTGGGGGTGGGGCGTCCATAACAGCATGTCTAATATATATTATGTTATGTGATATTCTTCTCTCTGATGCATGGCAGTATCCAGCAGTAATAACAACCTTCCCCAGAACAGCCACGGCAAAAAGCAGAAGAAGAAAAACAAGAAGCACCGCAAAGCAGCAGTAGCAGCGGCAGTGGAGATCTCTAGTTTGGAGCTGGGGTGAGTGTGTGAGTGTTTAACTGGGCAAAATCCAGAACTGGGTTTCTGCTCTGTGAGATGCTGCTAAAAATATATAGGAGGGTGGCCATGGGAGTCACTTCTCCAGATAAGCATATTGACTCATGGCCCTCCCTCCTGGTCCATGCACGTGGAGCCTATTTTAACACATCCTTGGAAAAAACAAATCTGAACAATACACATCAGGTACATACTGCATGTACGTGTGTTGTGGAAAGTAACTACAGATTGAGCACAGGTATTGTCCAAAATACACTTTTTGGAGGGTAATTGTTAATTTGGTAGACATTACATTTTAGTACAACATAAAACAGCAACCTACAGGGTTCATATGATCATGGAAAACCTAGAAAAGTCATGGAATTTTGACATGGCATTTCCCAGGCCTGGAAAAGTTTTGGAGAAACAGAAAAACCCACAAAGTTTTGGAAAGGTCATGGAATTTAGTTTAAAAAAAATCTGTATACTTGAATTATGGCTGCATGATATTGGAAAAATCTGACATTACCATATTTTGTATTTCTGTGATATATATTGCGATGTGAATACAATATCACCATTTGATTTAACAGGCTTATTTGAATTGATTGGGGGGATTTTGTAGGGGAGTGAATCTCAAATAATATATAACAAATAAATTAACAGCATAGATAAATGAAATATAGTAAAGATAAAAGTGAATTATATTTTTCAGATATTCAATATTCAGTTACAGATATTGAATAATCAACACTTCATAGTCTTCATTGTATATTATTTAATCTTTATTGAAGTTACAAATAATTTCTTGTGGCCAGATGTTTTAAAATTTGAAGTGTTGAAATGTTCACACAGTCACAGGCCTTAAAGGGACAGTTTATTCAAAGATTAAAATGTACTCACTATTTACTCACACTTTATTTGTTTCAATACTATAGGTGTTATTAAATTATATACTTTTTGTGTTTATTAAAAAAAAGAAGAAAACTCAAATGTTTGAAACGAGTGAAGAGTGTAATGAAAATGGGTCATTTTTGGGTGATCTCTTTAAAAATGCATGCAGATGATAAAATTTTACTCCATTATGATTAAACTTTATATTAAACTAAAATCCCAACATTGCATATCCTGCGATGTGACTATTGCGGATGCACACATTGCGATATCGATGCTGAAACAATATATTGTGCAGCCCTAACTTGAATATAGGTTAGTTGTCTTTACTTATTTTCTGCCCTTGGCCAAAAACTTGCTCTCACATTGTTTTTAAATATTTGCTAAATGATGTTTAACAGAGCAAAGAAATTAATAAGTCTGACTTCAACTGTATATAGTATGGACAAAATAAAAAGTCTATCGTTTTATATGACGCTCTATTGTTTATTTCCCCTACATAATTATTACGTTCTCTTAGTATCATATTCAAAGAAGGCATTATATTTATATTAAAATGCAATTGATTAAACTGCATTAGTATTAAATTTATAAAGGGGTGTGAAATATGACAATATATATCGTATGGACTAAATTAAAAGTTTATCGTTTCATATTAAGCTCTATCGTTTATTGTGTGGTGTCAAATAGTTATTTCATTATGTATACATTTGAGAAAGTTGCTATTTTGAAAATAATTCTGAACAATACACATCAGGTACATACTGCATGTATGTGTGTTGCGCACAGGTATTGTCTAAAATACACTTTTTTTTAGGGGGTTAATTTGGCAGACACTAAATTTTAGTATAGCACAAAACTGTAACCTGAGGAAAATGCAAGTGATCAGACTGCATTAGCAATGATGTAGTGCTGTGAAATATAACAATATATATCATATGGGCAAAATAAATACTTTATCGTTTCATATTATGCTGTATCATTCATTTTGTGGTATCAAAATGTGAGTTGCAATTTTGAAAAATCTGAACGATACACTAAGGTACATGCTGCATGTACAGTGTTGTGGATAGTAACTACAAATTGTGCACAGGTGTTGGCCAAAATACACTTTTTCTTTGGTAGGGTAATCGTTAATTTGGCAGAAAATAAAGTTCAAAACAACATAAATAAGTAAAAATGCCATTGATTAAACTGCATTAGTATTACTGCGATATTTGGCTGTGCAATATGATGATGTATATTGTACAGACCAGGGGTGTCCAAACTTGTTCCTGGAGGGCTAGTGCCCTGCAGATTTTAGCTCCAACCTGCCTTAACACAGCTGCAAGGATGTTTCCAGTAATCCTAGTAAAGCCGCGGTCACACTGGACTTGTTTTCCTTTGGTTATGTTCAGTAATATGCCTCAGTGAACAAAAGTTATATATTTAATTTATTAATCAAACTTTTTTGAGGGATATTGAGTGGTTCTCAATGACGTTTGTGAAATAAAATAAAAGGTGACAAGTTTGCATTCCTGCACCTAGTAATGGATGACCATGAAAGATTTTTTATTTTACTGGATGACAATGAAAGACTGCACATTTTTTATTTTACTGTTTAACTTCCATGTGCGAGCAAGTGTGTAATAAAATATAAACTATGCATCTAGTTTTATAGGCACCTACAGTACAAACCGGCGGTTCATTCCGCTGTGGTGACCCCTGATTAAATGGGACTTAAGCCTGGTTTAACTTCTGCGTTGAGTGATCGGCATGACCCATGGCGAATGCCTTGCGCGTTTGCTGTGCATTTATGCATCTGCACACTGTTTCTGTTGCTCTGCAATAACACTTTCAAAACTCTAGCTACAGTAGGTATTTATGTTCCTCTGTGTTGAGTTTCTTCGCTGTTGTTTTTTTTTTTTCTGAACGCTACCTTAATGTACAAGTGGCTCAAACTCGCTCATTTTGAAGCGAAAACTGGCGGACATGCAACAACTGTAACCATAAGGTAAACACAAAACAATAGTTTCCATCTGGAGCTCCTTCATGGGACTCGAAACTTGTAAACACTCGTTCTATCGGTCTCACGCGGCTCTCACCTCGGCCCACACTCATCAGCACTACCAAGCCGACCGATCACAGAGCTTGCGCCACACATCATTGCGACGTGTAGTTACATTTTTTGAGAGATGTGTGTCAGCGTCGACGACGGCCATGGTGAGGGCTATACGTACATGTGTAGGCTGCATTGGAGCATATACATGCGCTTGATGCAGAAGTATAAATCAACCTTAAGCCAAACGAAAATGAATGAATGAAAAAATACAGTACAGACCCCTATTAAACAAGAAATATGTTTTGCAAACGCTTACGCTGTCTAGACTTGCTGGCTAAATTAATATATTTGGCGCAAACATGCATTCACAATGGTATAAACAATTATAGGGGGGTCAAATGTATATTTACGTTATCTATTATTTTAATTAGTAATATTATTTAAGGTACAGATCAGAGCAAACTATTTCTTAACTATTAAAGGCCGGACCCCACCCATACATCTTATTTTGATGTTCTTCAGGGGGATCAAGCATTAATTAGGGATGTTAGAGACCCCCAAACCCTCCTTTAATTCACACCTTGGTGACCACAGCTTAAGAGCTTGATTAGGTAGCCCAGCTATGTCTGATTTAGGTCGGAACTAAACTTTGCAGGACACCGGCCCTCCAGGACCGAGTTTAGGCACCCCTAACATAGACAAAATAAAAAGTCTATAATTATACGTCATATTTTATTTAAGCGCAATGTTTCACACCAAACATGAATTGTTTTGAACAGCATTGTGAAAAAGTTGCAATCTTAAAAAGTGCAGTGTTTACATTTTGCATTTTATTTAGCAATAATTTTTATTTATTTTTTGGCTTGACCTAAAACAAGTTTTTTTTATATTTACTTAATATTTATTTTATATTTAACTACATTTTAAATCAAACATTTGCCCTGAAGTGAGTATATGATCACAAATAAAGAAGTACTTTTCTGACTATATACTTTACATGTGGTATATACAGCCTTTACATGTGATCCATATATATGAATTATTAATTGATTGAATTGGCAGAATATATATCGTAATATATATCGTTATCAGGATATGAGATGACATATATTGTGATATGAGATTGTTGTTATATCGCCCAGCCCTACTGTGATACAGAATTTCAGAAGTAGGCCAGAGAAACGTGAGGATGTGTGAAGCAGATGTCTACGTGATTCCCCTACATGAATATCACGTGCTCTTAGTGTCGTATTCTAAGGAGGCATTATATTTATATCGTCAGCATGACATATACAATTTATGTTGTTATGCACGGAAATGAATTAACAGTATTATAATGTTCAAAGCAATGCCTTTTATATAATTCGATTGATGGACCTGAATAATCAGACAATGTTTTGATTGATAACTGTGATAATAAATAAAGATAAAAAATAGTTTGAGGAAATATTGTGTAAATATGATTATTTATTTAGTGTCAGTATAATGTGCAGAGTTCAGTCTTTATGAGCGAAAGGAATATATTTAATGTACTTCAGTTCAGTTAAAAATTGATTCAAATAAATACAGTTCAATTGCTGAAATAAATGTAGTTCAGTCCTGTCATCCTGGCCATGTCACAGATTGTTATTTGTCATCTTGGGGCTAATAATTCTGACTTCAACTGTATATATATGCATTTATAGATAGATAGATAGATAGATAGATAGATAGATAGATAGATAGATAGATAGATAGATAGATAGATAGATAGATAGATAGATAGATAGATAGATAGATAGATAGATAGATAGATAGATAGATAGATAGATAGATAGATAGATAGATAGATAGATAGATAGATAGATAGATAGATAGATAGATAGATAGATAGATAGATAGATAGATAGATAGATAGATAGATAGATAGATAGATAGATAGATAGATAGATAGATAGATAGATAGATAGATAGATAGATAGATAGATAGATAGATAGATAGATAGATAGATAGATAGATAGATAGATAGATAGATAGATAGATAGATAGATAGATAGATAGATAGATAGATAGATAGATAGATAGATAGATAGATAGATAGATAGATAGATAGATAGATAGATAGATAGATAGATAGATAGATAGATAGATAGATAGATAGATAGATAGATAGATAGATAGATAGATAGATAGATAGATAGATAGATAGATAGATAGATAGATAGATAGATAGATAGATAGATAGATAGATAGATAGATAGATAGATAGATAGATAGATAGATAGATAGATAGATAGATAGATAGATAGATAGATAGATAGATAGATAGATAGATAGATAGATAGATAGATAGATAGATAGATAGATAGATAGATAGATAGATAGATAGATAGATAGATAGATAGATAGATAGATAGATAGATAGATAGATAGATAGATAGATAGATAGATAGATAGATAGATAGATAGATAGATAGATAGATAGATAGATAGATAGATAGATAGATAGATAGATAGATAGATAGATAGATAGATAGATAGATAGATAGATAGATAGATAGATAGATAGATAGATAGATAGATAGATAGATAGATAGATAGATAGATAGATAGATAGATAGATATTTGTGTAAAATTACCCAATTAAATGAAAAAGGTTTAACATAAAATATTTCTTATATATTTTATATAGTCTATTTATATAGACTAATATTTTATATTATTTTATATAACACATTTTTATTATTTAACAGATTTAATACCTCTATTAATCGCATTCTTTCATTTCATCAACTTTACAGTAACCAGATTCCTGATAAATATATTTGTGAATTTTATTTTGTAAGTTTGCGCGAGTGTGAGTTTATGTATATGTGAGTGTTAATTTAGGTGTTTATGCAAGGATCGAGTTGTATGTGGGTGTTTATGCAAGGATCAAGTTTATATCTACGTGCGTGTGTATGTGGGTGTATGCATGCATCAAGTTTATATGTATATGCGCAAGTTTCATACATGTTTTGAACATTCAAAAGTATAGGTGTATTATATGCAAGTGATTTGTAGGTGTATATGCACGTGTTATGTATGTGTTGATGAGCGAAGTTTGATTTAAATCCTACACGGCGCCTCATAGCCATCTGTGTTTGGTTCATTGCCTTCTCTTCTGACACCGCTGGTCTGAAGCTGCAGAACACAAGTTTATCGAAACTTAAAAAGCCGAAACACTTCCACACCACTGCAGTAGTCTTTTCCCCTCTTATCAACTATTTTTCTTATCAACTAAAAAATGTATAGCGAAATATATTGATATTGAGTTATTGTCTAGCCCTAGTAAGGGGTTTTACATCCTAAAAACAACTATAATAATTGTAAAAAATAAAGCTGACTACTTTACAGATTTCGCCTATTGCGGGTTATTTTTAGAACACAACTCCTGCAAGTAATGAGGGACCACAACATTCTTTTCTGTATGACAATGTAACAATAGTTTTTATACCAAAATATTGTCTTGACATAATTAATAGTGATGTATTCTGTCCTTCAATAACAAACAAACCCATTTGTCAACAAGACATTTGGACGATAGCATAAATGTTTTTGTGCATTACAGTCGATAATGTTTATATAATATTATATTGGTCGCCCTACTCTGTAGATTAGCTTAAAAAAACAAAACACATTGGTTAACCACTTTTGATAACCCATATAAATGTACTTATTGGTAGGGCCAGACGGAGTCTGCGGATGTCTTTTGCCATTTCTGCGGAGAATTTTGGTAAAAATTTGCGGATTTCTGCGTAATTAATTAATTTGGGAGTATTATAACTAAAACCTTAAAATGTGAAATAAAAAAAATAATATCTTTTTAACTTTTATTTAATGTTTAAAATGCAAATCCAATTACTTTATTTGGTAAACAAAGCAAGTCTCTCGTATAATTTCTCTACTAAAAGACAGAAGATATTACTGTACAAACTGTATTGTAAATAAATCAGATAAACATTTTCATATTAGTCAATAATATTACTGTAATTAATTTAAAAACTGAATAAGTATAGATTTACACACATTTACTCAAGTAAATAAACAGAATTTATGATCGGCTAAAAATCTGCGGAAATTCTGCGCGTGCAGATTCCGTGTGGGCCTACTTATTAGCCATTTCATTTAAGTTATATAGACTTAAACACTCCGTGGCTTTATATTATGATGGTGCATTGATGTTTCCAATCACACAGATGGTCAAAGAACATGTGCTTTGAGTGAAATCACAAACTTATGTAAGTCAAAGCTGGAGATTGCTTGAGTAAAATAATAGCTGTTGATTTATTATGTATGGAGTTGTCTTCAGCAATGCTTGATTATAAATAGAAACATGCTGCACTTTTGAAAATGTCTCCATTTGATGTAAACAACAAGTGATATTTTATAAAAGATTTGGATTTTTACATGGGTGGCATGGTGGCTTAGTGGTTAGCACTGTCGCCTTACAACAAGAAGGTCGCTGGTTTGAGTCCCGGCTGGGCCAGTCTGTGTGGAGTTTGCATGTTCTCCCCGTGTTGGCTTGAGTTTCCTCCCGGTGCTCCTGTTTCCCCCACAGTCCAAAGACATGTGCTATAGGTGAATTGGATCAACTAAATTGGCCGTGGTGTATGAGTGTTTGTGTGAATGGGTGTGTATGAGTGTTTCCAAGTACTGGGTTGCGTCTAGAAGGGCATCCGCTGCATAAAACATATGCTGAAATAGTTGGCAGTTCATTCTGCTGTAGTGATTTCTGAAAAAAAAGAGACTAAGCCGAAAGAAAATGAATGAATAAATGTGTGCATTGTCAACCATCAAATGTTGTATTAAAACGTATTTTTTTCTCTTTATTGCTTACCAGACCCCAGATCCCCTCCTCAGATGAACTGTGCCACATCCTCACCATCCACAGATCCACCACCCCTCCAGAATCGCCCCCAACGCCCCCGTTAAACCTCTCCCAGAGCCCCCCAGACCTGCAGCCTCCTGCCCCGATCCCACACTCCATTCCCATCACAGTGGTTCCTTCACCTGTTGCCATCTCGTCTCCAGAAACACCTTCAACACCTATAGCACCTTCACTGGGCCTGCCTTCCATTCTCTCTTCGACCCCTCCCACTCCACAGGCCCCGTCCAATCAGCAGACACCACCACAAGCTCTAAGCCCGCCCCCTCCGGACTTTTCCCCGCCCCCAGCAGAATTACTCGGGTCAGACGATGAGGAGCAGGAGAATCCATCAGATTACTGTAAAGGTAATCAGTTTTGAGCTAATATTTGCATTTCTCGAACTCTTTCCCACATTTTAAAATATTTTCTAAATGATGTTTAACAGCAAGGAATTTTTCACAGTTTTTCCTATAATATTTTTTCATCTGATGAAAGTCTTATTTGTTTTATTTCAGCTAGAATAAAAGCAGTTTACATTTTTTTTAACAATTTTAAGGTCAATATCATTAGCTTTCTTAAATGAGATATATTTTTTGATTGTCTACAGAACAAACCATCATTATACAAGAGCCCCTTTCATACAGTGATACCAGTAAATATCTAGAAAATTTCCGCAACGACTTAACCGGTAAATTCCAAAACGTTCCAAATTTTTTCCGGAAAAGACTGTTCACACATCCATTCCAAAATACGGGTAAATTCTGACATCATTAACCAGAAATGAGCTCTAAACGGCTGCGCTTGTATTTGTAAACATAGAAGGGGTCTGATGTTTTAGTTGATGGTTTCACTTTTATTTATAGCTTTAGCATTCATTCAGCTGCTTTGTCCCAGTGACATCCGAAGGCAGAAGCGTGAACCGCAGCTAAATGTTTACACATTTGACTACATTACAAATTCTGCGGATGAATAAGTATTGTGAACAAATTCAATGAAACATATGGAGAAACACTTTCGCATGTCAAGATGTACATAATATATGTGTGTGTGCTGGCACTTACCGGCTCCTTCACGTGCACACGCGTCAAGCAACTGAAGCAGAGCTTGAAGGTAAACAAACAGCGGTTTATCATAAGCATTTTATCGCAAATTTTTTACACAGTTGGCATTAAGAAGGAACATAGGAATGTTATCTGACTAACTTCTAGCAGCTAAATGTGTCTGGAAAAATATTCAAAGGCTTTTATTTTCACAAACAGCGCGGATGTGAATGCGTCTGAGTGTTCTGATATGGCTGGAGTAGACGTGCTCACGTCAGCGCGTTCTAATCGTGAACGTGCTCTTTCCGGCAATCTTCTTTCTGCATTCACACAGAGCAGCATTCCGGCAAATTATCAGTAATGTTACAACTTCTCTTTCCGGAAAATAGCCGGAACGAATTTACCGGTATTTTCAAAAAGAGCCTGTTCACACATGATCCCTCTCCGGAAAATTGCTGGTCATTTTCTGGAAAGGTCTGTATGTGTGAAAGGGTCTAAGGACTTGGCTAATTACCCTAACTTGCCTAATTAACCTGATTACCCTAGTTAAGCCTTTAAATGTCACTTTAAGCTGAATACCAGTATCTTGAAAAAATATTTAGTAAAATATTATGTAGTGTCATCATGGCAAAGATAAAAGAAATCAGTTATTAGAAATGAGTTGGGGCTAATATTTCAGGAGGGCTAATCATTCACAAGGGCTAATAATTCTGACTTCAACTGTTTAAATATGTGCAAATAAAGATATATTTATTCAGTTTTTATTTTTATTTTAGCATTATTATTAATGAATAATATGCACATATTACGATAATTTATGTACAATACAATTTGTAACTTAAGATTTTCTGTCTTTTTGTGGATTTATTATATTCTGCTCTAGCTTTGTTTACCAAACCAATGGTTCTTTTTTATTTTGATTGTAAACCCTAAATAAAAGTTATTTTTTATTTTATGTGTTAAGGTTTTAGCTACTACACTGTCAAAATCAGGTTCTGTCTGGCCTTGCTCAAACACATTGAATAAATATAACTCATTTATTGAGACTTCATTGCTTTAACTTAAAGATGCAGGCCAAGAAATTTCATTAAATGTCAAAGGTGTAGCATGTTAAGGCATAAGCTATGTATTCCATCATAGATGATTTTTGCATGTTCTCCCCATGTTGGCGTGGGTTTCCTCCGGGTCCTCCAGTTTCCCCCAGAGTATAAAGACATGCGCTATATGTGAATTGAATAAACTAAATTAGTGCATGTGAGTGTATTGGTGTTTCCAAGTGATTGGTTGTAGCTGGAAGGGCATCCGCTGTGTAAAACATATTCTGGATTAGTTGGCGGGTCATTCTGCTGTGGCAGCCTCTGATAAATTAGTGACTAAGCCAAAGGAAAATGAATGAATGAATGAATGGATTTTTACACTAAATGTCAACTATCAGATGTTGCATCATTATGATTTTTGCTGGAAAAAAAAATTAAACAGCCCGGTGATCATGCCTGTTTTTGATAATCCAGTGAATTAAGTACTTTCTGAATGAAAAGCGCTTAGTCTTATTTGATTAGTTTCTATTTTTATTTGTAACATTTTTGATGCAACCCAAAAAATCTGTTTGTTTGTAACAAAAAATATTTATCTGGTGTTGATGTAAGGCAGTCTTATTTCAGTGCTGTTTTAGCTTTTATCGTTTTATTAATGTTTTGAAGTTGCTTTCAGTTTAAGAATTTGAGGGTTTTTTTTATCTTTATCATATAATCTAATTTCATTGACACTGATTATAATTTATATATATGTATGTATGTATGTATGTATGTATGTATGTATGTATGTGTATATATATATATATTTATTTATTTATTTATTTATTTATTTATTTATTTATTTATTTATCATAAAATTTCAAAACTCTTGTAATAACCCCCCAGTAACACTCCAGGGTTTTTCCAATGGGTATTTCAATGAGTGCATTATAAAGAGTTAGTTAATAACAGGGCTGGGCGATTATTGAAAAAAATATTATCATGAAATCATGTTTCACGTCATTCGATATCGATATTTATTAAATATTTTTTAACAATCCATTTAGGAATATTAGGATATTTTTGTTTAACCACTTTATTTTAATTTACCAACATTACTAAGGCAAATTGTTTTAATGATCAAAAACAAAAATATTCAAACAAAATATCTGATCTCTTCATAATAAAATAAACATAAGTGTTAAAGAGACTCTTAAAATTAATAAATCAAATGTTACATAGTGTGTGCAATGCTAAAGTGTAAATCTTGAACAATCAAAGCAGTGTGAGTAATAATGATACAGTTAATAATAATGATACAGTAAACCTCAAACTCTGTCAACAACACAAGTTATGATAATCAAATCTGAGCTTTCAAGTGAAACAACGAACCATCTTTATTCATATACATATTGCTTTGTTACAAATTGTGAAGTTGAATGACTACATTACCCTCTATGCTAAAAAATCTTTCAGATGGTGAGCTAGTGGCTAATATGCACAAGAAAAGAAACCAAAAAGCTATTCTGGCGACATCCTTTTTTTATTTATAATTTCCGGCACTTCTTATTTCTTATATTAGCATGTGTTGTTATTCTGACCTAAAGTGACCAGCATGCACATGGATTCCTTGACCATTTACTATGGACTTTGCTTGCGCTCCCCTGGCATCTCTCATAACTAGGTGACCATCAAGTGTTTTCTCAGAGGATGACAAATGAACAAACCATTGCTGCGGTTTTGATTAAAGGTTATGGAGAAAAGTAAAAAGCACTGCAGTGTTTGGGTGCGCTGTGATTGTCTAGGGTAATTAGTCTGCCGTTATTACTGAAATGTGTATACTCCATACAAAGTGTGAAGTAGATTGGTTAGTTCTACATACATGAATTGCTGTGCGCTTGTGGTATTCATAAAAGTTGAGACGTTTTCAACTAAGATGCTTCATTGCAAATGACAAACTGACACCCTAAGCTTATTGGCACTGCTTCCAAGGCGCTCAACAGCCACGTTTTAATAAAACTATAGCGCTTCATACCAAAACTACATACCGAATCTTTTTTTTATCGATATTGACAGTGGTGTTAGGTCAATAAATATCGATAACGATTTTATCGGCCAGCCATAGTTAATACTAACATTAATTTAATGTTATGTATTTATTTCCATTTAGAAATGTTACTGATTTTCAATTAGTTGCCTAGGCAGTAGTTTATGTTTACACCTAGTCTAAGTTATTCCTATAATATTTATATTATTTATTTGGTTACAAATGTGTTTTTAATAGTTTTATTTTTACTTTGTAATAGTAACACTGGTCAAAAACAGCTTCAAACTAAAGACTTTTTACACTATTAGTGCAAAACAAATAGTTCCCTCTCTGAATTCTGATTAGATGAACCACATTTGAAGCTGTTGTAAAATAGCTGTTATTGTTTTATTATTGTTTGTTGAATGTGTTTTAATAGTGTTTTTATTTTCTACAGGAGGGTATTATCCAGTGAAGATCGGCGACTTGTTTAATGGCAGATATCACGTTGTCAGGAAACTGGGATGGGGTCATTTCTCCACTGTATGGCTGTGCTGGGATCTACAGTGAGTGTTTTGCATGCTTAGATGGGATCTACATGAATCCTAATCCCTGAGATTAAACTGCTTGAACTAGGTGCACAGTCTCTAAATATTGAGATGTAAGCCAATGTCAGATTATAGACAGTCGAGCAGATAGTTGTGTATGTATTGTCATCCAAACATGCTGTTTTGCTGTCTGTATGAATATAATAATATATGACGTTTGTCTGTAGACGAAAGCGGTTTGTGGCACTGAAAGTGGTTAAAAGTGCCCAGCACTACACTGAGACTGCACTGGACGAGATTAAACTACTGAAATGTGTAAGTCTGAAAACATGAAGATTTTTAATGTTTTAATGTACAGATTCATATATACATTAGGGATGCACTGAATTTTCGGCCACCTAAAATTATCAGCTAAATTTTTGTTTTTCGATTGGAAGAGAAATGCAGCCGAAAATATAAGCCAGAAAAAAACACTGGTTTCAATTTCCCTCAAGCCAAAGTCACTGCGTGGTTTGAAGTGGCTTTCACATCATATGCAGAAAGCGATGCGCTATGAAACCCATTCATTTCAATGGCTTGTACAAAACAAGGGAGGTTTGTTGCCTTGCCAACCAAAGCACAAGTGCAGCTGAGTGCACCGTAAACTAGCTTGCACAAATGCCATGGCAAAGGTTCAAAGTAGATAAATATTCCGCTCTATGGAGCATGAACCATACCTCACGAGAAATGTCCACTCAAATAATGTGCTGACAGGACTTTTTTATGAATGTGTACTTGCAATAGTGCTAATGTGCTGTCATGGCTACACTGGTAAAATGACACCTCTCGACTCGTTCATTTAACTGTCAATAAACAGTAAAAGTTGAGTTAGAATTTTAAAGTCTTTATATTATTTAATAAAATAATAAATAAATATTACGAAGCATTTTCAGATTTATTTCGTTCTTTTGGGTTTCAGTGCATCTCTAATATACACACACACACACATGTATGTATTTATTTGACTGAGTTTTTCATCAGGTGCGAGACAGCGACCCCACAGACAGCAAACGAGAGAGACTAGTACAGCTTATCGATGATTTTAAAATCTCTGGGGTCAATGGTGTTCGTATCCTTTACTGCTTAAAACACATGATCATCATTATGCTGGCGCATTTCTGTTATGTTTATTTGATGTCTTATCGATTATTTTAACCAGGGGTCTCAAACTCAAATTTTTATGGGGGCCATTTCAGTGACTGACAATTCATAGAAAAGCAGTTTTAACATTCAAATACAAGAAAAAAGTGGAAACCTGGCATAAATGATGCATCTTTGGACAACAGACATGACGTTTATATTTCAAGCATTACCTGTCACCGGTGAAAATGCAAATCAGCACATTTATCTTGTCACACATCAGCTGCTGTAATATATCTGTGGTTGTTGTGTGCATGGCCGTGTGATGACTTGGTCATTCTTCCACAGAGTATATGCAGTCAAAACTCCAGCTTTTTGTTTCTTGTTGTACATATTGAAGGGGTAGTTTAAATTGCTATGAAAATACTACAAATAATAGGCATAATTATTATTATTCTGTCCCAACCAATTGTATTGTCCCAATAGCGTAGGAACAGCAGAAAGAAGTTTGAGTAACTTAAGTGACTTTACTGGCAATTGTTCTTCTCAATATTTTTCTTTTTTTGTAAAACTACAACAAAGAGGGGGAAAGTATGTACATATTCACATTTACTTTAACAAGTTCAACTCAATAAGCAGTACAATTTTACTAATGTACATAGTTTTTATGCAAATCTTAATAAGCATATGAGGAAAATCTAATAAATGAGACCATTTGAATCGAATAATAGCAAAATTATCATATTTGTTACACCACCAGCATAGCGTTTAAGCCATGAAGAAGTGTTTGTACACCAAAATACTGGTGGTGTAAAGCTGATAGTAATCAAACGACCATTGAATATATACAAAAATAGAGCTTTAGTAAAAATAGTGCACTTACTGACATATATTTCAACCTTTAAATCAGCCACAGAATTAAAACGCATGTGTGTTACTCTCGACCGTACACTGAGAGAAAATGAAAGTAAAACTAATATGAATGTAGGACTTTAAATGTCGACGAGGTGTGGCTAACTGTGACTGCACAACAATCCTAGAGGTTTAAAAATATATGTTTTCGGGGTCCGAATCTCGTTATATTTTTAACGTCAGTTGCGGGCCCGAGGGAGGAGGAGGGCGGGCCGCAAATGGTAGTTTAAATGGTACCGTAAATGGTAGTAAATTAGAGTCCCCCAATTTAAAACACTCTAAGAAACTTAAAATGATGATGACTTAAAGTTTTTGTGAGAAACCCTTTACACATTTTTTGGTTCTGTATGATTGCTAATGCAGAAATGTTTGTTTTTTTATATTTTATCAGAATGTAATAATTATCACTTTCAATCACTCAAATTCAGTCAAACAAATACTCAAATTATTATTAATTTTTCTGGATTTTCTATTCAGTGAGTTATTTTTTAATAATCTAAAAGCATGCCTGAACTGTTTATTTTATAAAAGAGTTTTACTTTTGTCTGTCTTTTCTTGGAAAAAGGTCTGTTTAAGATTTTATAATATGCAAGAAATAGCTGAATTAAATCAACATACCCAATCCCACTCATTTACCCATCAGACAGAAACTATCAATTGCACTGAGAGAAAAAAACACACAATTATGCATCTTTTGGCAGTGTTTTTCAACAAGTAACGAGAAAAGGTTGCCAGATGTTCTGGAAAGACGCTTGAAGAGAGTATCTTATTTTGTTTCAGTTTACCAATCAACATGATCCCTTTTAATTAGTCTTTTTAAATTTAATCAAATGAAATGCAACAATTCACCAATGTTATATTTGACTATTTCTAGAAATGAATTCAATCAACATATAGTGAATAAAACTCATCAGCTTCATGTCTTTTTATGGTTTAATAATTACGGTACCTGTCCTTGACTCCTTCACCTCTCAGATGTGTGTATGGTTCTTGAGGTGCTGGGTCACCAGCTGTTAAAATGGATCATCAAATCCAATTACATGGGTCTGCCTCTGATCTGTGTGAAAAGCATTCTTCGACAGGTAAGACTGTTTTACATCCTCTGTTGACATTGAAGGCCCTGATATACTTTAGTTTTCGTTTGCAAAAAAAAGGAGTTTGCAAAGGCTGAGTGACAGTATACTGTCAAACACCCCCATTCTGCTGTAGGTGGGGTTGTAAATGTGTAAGGGCTCGTTCACACCGAATGTGTCTTTGCTTATAAAAACGCGAGATGTAGTGGGTTTAAAAAAAGCGCAGCATGAGGTCCACGTGACACAGTATGTTATAAAAACAATATGTTATAATAAACACTTGAAGATACGTCATATAACTCAAGATAGTTTGGACACAGCCACAATGAGCACCTCCTCCACCATAATATAATGGTAAATAAAACAGTGCCATCTTTTTACCATAAACAGAAGCTCATAATGTTTGCCTTGTTTCCGAGCTCTTATGATTGGTCCACTGCTTTTGGACCCGACAGTGATGAGCTGCGCCACTTGTGGGAGTTGAAGATTTTTCAACTTAACACAACGTCTCATGGACGATGCTTTAAAAGACACGAGCGTAATGGTCAAACACGTCTGTCAAGCGCATTCACATTGAAAAACAGTAGTAGTGCTTTGCAGAGGAAAAATGCATTCTGTGTGAACGGCCTCTAATTCTGCAGCCGTGTATTCACACCGATTGCATCTTTGCATCTAAAAATGCGAAACGCAGCGATCAGGAATGGGTTTAAAAAAAGTGCAGAGGAACACTATGTCCACGTGATGCGATATTATGACTGTGATGTAATAATGACAAGATCCGGACAAGATCTGACAGTTATGAGCTACACTGCGGGTGAAAGTTGAAGATCTTTCAATTTGACACGGCGTCTAAAAAAACGGCACATTTTTTTCTCTCCAACACACTACTTTTCTATTGTTTTTCAATGTAAACATGCACTTGACGGACATGTTTGACCATTACACTCACGTCTTGCATCTTTTCAAGCGCTGCACACAAGAGTGTAATGGTCAAACACGTCCATCAAATGCGTGTTTACATTGAAAAGCAAACAACAATTAGTGCGTTGGACAGGGAAAAAAAATGCGTTCTGTGTGAACAACCTCTTAAACACAGCAATAATGGTGTCTGAGGGGGAACATCTCCGAAAGAAATAATGACACGTAATAATGACAATAATGGACCCATTAGAAATAGGAAAACAGAATGTCATGATAAGCACATGAAAATACATCGTATAATTCAGAATATTCTGGACAAAGCTACAATGAGTGCCTCATCCCTCAAGATAAATAAAATAGTAAATAAAACAGTTGTCATGCCAACCTTCTACTCTAAATAGAAGCTTGCAGTTCTTGCCCCACCTCTGAGCTCTTCTGATTGGTGCACTGCCTTTAGGCCTGACAGTGATGAGCTGCGCTGCGTGTGAAAGTTGAATCTCTTTCAACTTGACACAGTAAATAAAAAAACGCAACACACTACTTTTCTGTTGTTTTTCAATTCATACTTGACGGAGGTGTTTGACCATTACACTCATGTCTTGCATCTGTTGAAGCACCCCACCTGTGAGCGTAATGGTCAAATACGTCCGTCAAGTGCGTGTTTACATTGAAAAACAATAGAAAATTGGTGTGTTGGAAAGGAAAAATACATTCTGTGTTGAACGGCCCCTTAAACACAACAATAATGGTGTCTGAAAGGGAACAATCTTGTAGCTATTTTTTGAAAGTGTACTTTTATTTAGTTTAAATACCTCTTGTTTTTGTTTTGTTACTTAATTTGTTGGTTGTAAGCATCATAAAAGCATGGTAAATCAGATGGCATTACACCAAAAGAAAGGAAGTGGGTCAGAGAAAATTGACCACTTCATACATTTTTATTGGAACGAGTTTAGTTTGCATCTTAATATTGATAGATTTTTTTGGTGGTCATTTTCCGTCTGCTTAGTCTCTTATTTATCGGGGGAATGCCCTTCCAGCTGCAGCCCAGTACTGTAAAACACCAATACACTCTCTCATTCAGACAGTTTCATACACTGTGGCCAATTTTGTTTACCCAATTCACCAGAGCGCATGTCTTTGGACTGTGGGGGAAACCGGAGCATCCGGAGGAAACCCACAACAACACGGGAAGAACATGCAAACTTCACACAGTAATGCCAACTGGCCCAGCCGGGACTCAAACCAGCAACCTTCTTGCTGTGAGGCAACAGTGCTAACCACTGAGACACCGTGCCACCCTGTTGGTCAATAGTTTATAGAACAAGAAGATTGATTAAATGTGAGTGGAATGAAGTGCCTTTGCAAACAAAGCTTTTTATAGTCCGATCAAAAGTCCAGAACAAACAGTTTCATAAAAATCTGGCAATCAGCCCTCTCCACGAGAAGCACCACCACAATATTACAAAACCATCTATTTGCTGTGGACAGACACCGAATGGCACCTCTGGTATTTGTACTCTCATAGAAAGTATAGCAGGGCCTTAAGAATGTCCAGCCAAATAGCAAATGTGAATTTCTCAGACTTGTTTTGGTTCATGCAGCTCCTTTAGAGTGAGTCAGACATTACTTGTTTCTCTCTTCCAGGTTCTGGAGGGACTGGATTACTTGCACACGAAATGCAAGATCATCCACACAGACATAAAGCCAGAGAATATCCTTCTGGAGGTGAACGAGGTGTATGTGAGACGGCTAGCGGCAGAGGCCACAATATGGCAGAAGGCCGGAGCTCCGCCTCCCTCTGGATCCTCCGGTACTGTTCTTTATTTTTCAAGTGCGTGACTCACATCAGGCTCACCATAGTATTAAAAGGGACATAGTATTAACACTCCTTTAAGACTTATGTATGACTCGTTTAATGCATTGAAGCATAATATTGAATTATTGATGCATAATAAATACATTTGATATAAAACCAACAACTTTTTGTAAACCAGGGATACTCAAATTTCAGCTTGTGAGCCATGATAATTAGTAATTATAATAATCATCTCCACTGATTTGATTTGATCCCAACAAAATAATCATACAGTTAAAAACCTATATTCTAGGACCAGGACAGTAAATCGACGAATTTACGAATCGAGAAATGATTCTGCATCGATTCTGAAACTTTCTCAATGTGGCGCGACTTTCTCTGGAAGCAATACTGAGCTTAGTTTTACCCACTAGATGGGTATTTATGCTTTATAAACAACCACACTCTGCTAATCCTTATTTGCATATTACTTGAACATAAAACAATCATTAGTAAAGTTATTGATTAAATGAAAATGGTCTCATTAAATAAAAAATAAAGTTTTTTAGATGTTAGGATCAGTATTGTTAGTTTTTAAGACATCTATAAGCTAGTGTGCTCCAAACCAGTGACTAAATTCGCATTTAGAACGTATAAAACTGATATAAACATGTAATGCCGAGTTCAGATTGCATAATTTAGCCCCGATTTTGGGCTTTTTCACTGACAGGTTTTGAGAAATCGCTGACTAAGGCCAAAAATCAGAGGTAAATCGGTGCTCGTTCACGCGAGTAACAATCACACCGTGTGAACTATCAAAAAAGCCATCTGAGAGAATCGCAGATGAGTCGCCAACACCCATGGGATATTTGGCATGCTAAATATCTGGAGCTGTCAGCGATTACCTACAACCAATGAGAGAGCAGCATCCACTAGTATGGGTATCTGCAGGTCAGTGGGAGGTTGAGTGAGAAGTTAAAAGGGCTTCTTTTCGGTCTATTTGGACCCAAGAAATGGAGGAAAAACTTGTAGGAATTTGGCAGGAGCACCCGTGTCTGTTTGGCATGTCATCAGAGCAATATAACAATCAGGTCAAAGAAGAAAAAAGTTTAAGAGAAGATTGATAATTCCCTTCAAAAGCCAGGTGAGCAAAATAAGCACATTTTCTACCCCACTAAAGGCTTCTTTCTCATTATGCAGTTAATAACAAAAGATATGCTATGTTATCTACGGATACCTCATGTTGTTTCCTTGTCGCTTCTCGTGTGTGTTTGGTTGTGAGATGTAGTTTTTTAGCAATTCAGTAGCTGTGGTTTGTCTTAGTAGCCCAGATATTGATTGGATATTTGTTTCCTGGCATATGCACTTTTTTCAAAGTGTAAATAATAATAATAATATAATAATATAACATATAATAATTTGAGTATTCCTGGTCTAAACTAAAAAATTACAATGTACTATCTGTTAGTTAGTTGACAACAACTTTATTAACTCAATTATTAAATAAACCTTCTAGGAAAATCACTTTCTATAAAAGAGATGGTTCACCCAAAATCGAAAATTACTTCATAATTCGCTCACACTCAAGTGGTTCTGAACTTTTATGAATTTCTTCCTTCTGTTGAACATGAAACATAAAATTCTGAAGAATATTGGAGAAGAACACTCATTGACGTCTATTGTAGGAACAAAAAATACAATGGAAGCCAATGGCTGTTTTTCCCAACATTCTTCAGTCTATCCTCCTTTGTCAAACAGTAAAAGGAATTTGAAACAGGCTCGGAACAAGTGGAGGATGAGTAAATGAGTTCATTTTTGGCTGAACTGTCCCTTTAAATTAGTCAATTTCATTATTAGGGGATTTTATCAATTTGTTGCTGCTGTGCTATATTTCCAACCTTAAGGACAGCCAATCCTTTTCGTGCAGATTTTCCATCCTGTGGACATTAGCTCTTTTATTCTCAACAATTAAGTCCAGTTCATATATTAGGGGTTACTTTACAAGTTATTAAAGATAAGTAGTGAGACTGGATGTGTTTTTAACTTTGACTCGACAAGAAATGTGCCGTTAAATTGATCTGCATGCTGGTCGCCATTTCTCCTCTGCTTCTGTGGTGAATATGCCGATCATTTCTCATTTCTTCTCTGTCATTTGTTTGCTTTCTAACTGGTGTCCTATCTTTTCTTTCTCTGTTTTTTTTATTTTAAATTATTATAATTATTATCATTGTGGTTTTTCTGTCCCTTCCCTCTTTGCTCTTCTGTTCTGACGGCAGTTAGCACGGCCCCAAGGGAAAAACAGGTACGTTAAGAATTGTGCCTGCTGAAATACAGAGAGGATGTAGTTTGTCCTGGTGAAAATGACCCGTTTGACTGTTATAATCTGCCTGCTGTCCCCTAACCCACCCCTGCTTATGTACAGTAGATTCACGGGCATGAAGCACTGAGTAAGGGGCACATCTTTACAGCCAGGGTCAGATCCACTGATCTGGGAAAAGTCTATGTGATTTATGCTAAATTAAGCAGTAGTGCTGGGCAAAAAGTAATACAAATAAGTTAATTGCTTGTAATATATTACAATCAATATTGATATTGGTTGTATTACATGCATCAATAATCAAACTGTAAAAATAAATATATTATTGATATTTATATAATTAATGTATATAGATTTTTTTTATATTTCCCAAATTATGTTTAACAGAGCAAGGAAATTTTTCACAGTATGTCTGATAATATTTTTTCTTCTGGAGAAAGTCTTATTTGTTTTATTTCAGCTAGAATAAAAGCAGTTTTTAATTTTTAAAAAAACATTTTAAGGTCAAAATTATTAGCCCGTTTAAGCAATTTTTTTTTCAGTTGTCTGCATCGTTATACAATAACTTGCCTAATTACCCTAACCTGCCTAGTTAACCTAATTAACCTAGTTAAGCCTTTAAATGTCACTTTAAGCTAAATACTAGTGTCTTGAAAAATATTATGTACTGTCATCATGGCAAAGATAAAATAATCAGTTATTAGAAATGAGTTATTAAAACTATTATGTTTAGAAATGTGTTGAAAAAAATCTTCTCTCCATTAAACAGAAATTGGGGACAAAAATAAACAGGGGGGCTAATAATTCAGGGGGGCTAATAATTCTGACTTTGACTGTATATCAGGGGTGTGACAAGATCTCGGGCTACAAGATCTTGCCAGATTAAATCGCAACAAGATATTTGGTCGAGATGAAAATTTGTCTCATGAATTGTGATTTTATAATAGAGCGTGAGAATGAATTAACTCTGAAGATTGGAGGCAGGATTGGATTTGAACCACAAATCAAGTGCTTTGCACACACTTGGCAACCTGGCACTCATTTGCTTGGGCAGGTGTGATGTAACCGCTTTTTTCACCTGACTTCAAAGGTTGCTGCATCCAAAAGCATACTGCTACAGCTGCCACCACACAAATGAACAATGCGATGGAATAGCACTTTAGATATGTTTAAAGTCATAATCGTCGTAAACACTAATCGAATTATGACGTGAAATATTCCTATTTTAGTCGCATTGAAGATTTTTGATATTGTGTGATATTGAAAAGGAAATTTTCTTTTCATTTGGCGTGCAGCACAGACATGTAAACTTCGTAATCAAGCTATTACCATCGTGTAGAGCTTTAAGCTGCATTTTGCGACAGGATAAGCCATACACACATGGCTGTTTGACACTATTCTCTGCACCTACCGAGTCCGTAAAGCACCACAGACACACACATCTCCTCTGAGTGCTCGCGCACACTCACAAGACTCAGCACACCTGTCATCATTTATGCCATCCGGAAAAAAAATGACATTTTCTTTTCATTTGGCATGAGGTATTACACTCTATTAAAACAGCTCTCTCCTCAGTTCATACTCGCATCCAGTAGCTCAGAGTTTGTCCAGTCAGTAGAGTTTAGCAAAATATTTAGCAATGTTTGCATGTCCTTAATGGCTTAATTCACTAAAATAGAAGTAAAATAACATTCATTACAAGTTGATTTTAAAAAAGCACCTACATTTTGTATTTTGTGATTTTGCATAATTACCCTAGTTAAGCCTTTTATTGCACTTTAAACTGAATATTAATATTATCATCACTATGACAAAAACTAAAGAAATTAGTGATTAAAAAAATATTAGATAAAAATACAAATTTTTCTGCAGGGTTAGTAATTTTGTCTTCAACTGTATATTAAAACAGCAAAGAAACATGAAAGAGGAGTTTAAGCAGTCATTAAAATAATGTAAAAGATTCTGACAGACACCTTTTATGCGGCTCCAACACAAAGTGCTCATGCAGAAAGAGACCTTGAGAGCTGAATTCACTTTATTATTTGTGGCCAAATGCAAGTTTGAATGGCCAAATACATGCTTAAGTGTGGAAAGTCCATTTTGCTTAGCATTTGTGTAAAAAAAATTGTGTCTAAATCAAAAGCATTTTAGATAGATTATTCCTGTGTAATGTCCTAAAGTAACAGCAGCCGAATAACACACTAATGCCGCTGATGTAAATCAGAGAACAAAAAAAAAAAATTCTCTTGGCCAGGGGTGTCCAGACTCAGTGCTGGAAGACCAGTGTCCTGCATAGTTTAGCTCCATCTTCCTTCAACACACCTGTCTGAAAGTTTATAGTATACCTAGGAAGAGCTTGATTAGCTGGTTCAGGTCTGTTTAATTGGGGTTGGAACTAAAATATTTCAATTCACCTTTATTTGTATAGCGCTTATACAATGTAGATTGTGTCAAAGCACCTTCACATAAAAGGTCATAGTAAATAGGAACAGTGTAGTTCAGTTTGTAGTGTTTAAGTTCAGTTATGCAGGACACCGGCCCTCCAGGACCGAGTTTGGACACCCCTGCTCTTGGCTGAAGGAGTATTTTTACATGAACCTTAACCATCTGATTTTAATACGATTAAGACAATACTCTGATTAAGAATCTACCAAAACAACATTTTTGATGACTTTAATCCAAAATCGGATTGTGGAGTATGTCGATTTTATTCAGATTATTTAAGTGTAGCACAGACCTGTAAACGCCGCTATCAAACTGTTACCATTGTGTGTGATTTATTTATTTTTTCATTTATTTTTTATTTTTTTCACCGCATTTTGCAACAGGGCAGTCTTGTCTATACACACTTAGCTGTTTGACAGTATTCTCTGCACCTACCGAGTCAGTAAAGGACCACAGACACCTGCATCATGAAATGCTGAGGTTTTTTTCCCCATACAGTGTGCGGTATCAAATTCCATTAAAACAACACTCTTCCAGCAGTTCATACTCTCATCCAATATCTCGTTTGTCACAGGGGCATGCATGAAATGTTCCTGAATGAAAGTTAAAGTGGCAAACTGCAGTTAACGTCAACAAATTAAAAATAAACCCCCAAAACTACATGAAACTCTGGAGGAAATGTGGATAGCATGGTGACGCAATGAATTTAATCGAATTATGTGCAATAACAAGTACATTTCTTTTTGATCATTCAAAAAGCAACTCATGTAAACCCCTTAATCATATTATAGTCTTATTCAGTTAGAGGCAAATAATTTTGATTACTGATGTCTATGTAAACTTAGTCGTTATTTCATAGCTTAATTGATGTAGGATGAGTTCACTTCTAAAAACAATTGACTCGTTTATTTTCATCATTGATTTTCATGAATCTAGTTTTTAAAATTGTGCATCGATTTTTGTTTGTGCATTGATGTATAATAGTGGTTTTTGACTTTGAAAAGAAAAAACCTGCAGAATTTCTTATAATAATAATAATAATAATACCACGCATCTGAAATATAGATTAGAGTTTTGTTTTAATGTAACCCTGCACCTAAAATAAAGTGTTCATTGATCATTTTTTGAAGTATCAATTAGTATTTGAATTAAATCTGTGTTCATTCAGTCGAATCAAGAATCTAGAAGTGAATCATTTGAATCTGAATTGTTACCCAGCCCTACTAAGAACTAATCTCATCTCCCTTTATAAACATTAGATATGTGTTTAAATGCCGTGCACACAGAGAGAACATTTCTTTCTGTTTCCCCAGTCAGTGGATTTGGTCTTCCTGCTTTGTGCCGTCCCACAGATGTGTTGATTTCACACCGTTAACTCTCTGCACTAACATTATTAGATCTTTTCAGAGGTGTTTGCATGCTGGAGCGTTAAACCAGCTTTCATCTGATCATCCCGCATTTCCGACTCATTTCCGTCTTTTGTTCGTTAGAAGGAAAGTTGAAAGTGACTGTTTCAGAAATGAGAAAAGAGCAGTGCGGTAAGCTGTTCTCAGACAGCTGCATTATCTTTTCTCACGTCCTGACAGGCAGACGGAGATCCGCTCCGCTTTTCTTATTTCAGCCTCCACCTCTGCATGGTTGAGAGTGATTTCACGAATTACTGTCACATTTGCCTCTCTTATGAATATAAATGAGATGAAAAAGGCAATACTGTCTCCGCCGCTGACGTGAGAAATGTTGAAAGAAAAAAAGAAAGAAAGAGATATATCAGAAGTATCAGCTTGCAGTTGTTTTCTTGGAAAAGACTGGCATGTGTTTTTTTTGTTTGTTTGGATAATAATAGTATAATATTAAATAGTATTATTTAGAGCTGCACAATATAACGTTTCAGCATTGAAATCGCAATGTGATCATTCGCTATAGTCAGACTGCAGCATATGCAGTGTTGAGTTTGTATTGTAATTTATCATTTGCATGTGTTTTTGATGCCTGTGATTTATATAATGGTTTTAAAATCATTCAGGTATAAGAAATTGAACCATTTGTGACTTAAAAATAATTCAATAAAATGAAATGTAGTTAATTTTGATCATTCAGTTACTGTACTTGAATACTCTGGAAATGATAAAACTCTTTATTTCAGTTGTATCGTTTTCTTGATTGTATTTATTGATAGTTATGCATGAAAATACTCACAACACATGCAAATACAGAAATGCACTGCAAATACCACAAACAACGTGTCGTGGGACCCCAAATGTTTTTAGATTGCTTATTAGATTTTTTAGAGATGCAAATAGTAAACCTGAATTCATCAATCTCTGACTAAACACGTGCATAAGAATACTCTCAACACATGCAAATACAGAAATGCACTGCAAGTAGCACAGACAACAATGAATATGTGTCAGGGGACCCCAAAAATTTTACAGATTGTTTATTAGATTTTACGGAGATGCACACTCCCACTGCAAAATCATCCCAATTGATCTAACGTTATAAACTTTTTACAAATAGAGATATTTAGTCATCTGATGAAATTATATATATATATATATATATATATATATATATATATATATATATATATATATATATATATATATATATATATATATATATATATATATATATATATATATATAAAATTTCCTTTGGCGTAGTTCCTTTATTCATCAGGGGTTGCCACAGCGGAATGAACCACCGACTTATCCAGCATATGTTTTACACAGCGTATGCCCTCCCAGCCGCAACCCAGTACTGGAAAACATCCATACACACTCATTCACACACATAAACTACGGCCAGTTTAGCTTATTCAATTCACCTATACTGCATGTGTTTGGAGAAAACCTACACCAACATGGAGAGAACATGCAAACTCCACGCAGAAATGCCAACTGGTCCAGCTGGGACTCGAACCAGCGACCTACTTGCTGTGAAGCGACAGTGTTAACCGCTAAGCCACCATGCCGCCCTACAATAGTACTATAAGTAATTTTTTATAATAATTACACAATTTTTCCTCCCATCTCAACTAAAAATGTATTTTAGGTCTGCTAAACTGCTTTCACCTTCTTTATTATGACATATTTTAATTTGACTAGCTTCAGTCTTTGTGATTTCTTCTGCGCATCACTTTCTGTTTAATCTATTCACCTGTAAATGTTCTGAGATGTTGAATTAGAGGCCAATGGATATCATAAAAAGGTTTATAGCTTTAAAACTCCTTGTCTCTCCTTTCCCTATGAAAGTACTCCGGTTTTCTGCAGACTCTGAGCAATATCTTTAGCAGACTGTATACTGTAGCATGCACTTGCTTAACCCCTGTAGATTATATTTTAGTTGATATACAGCAATATAGCTTACTATTATTGTATATTAACTAAATGTAATCTACAGTGTACAGTAAGCAGAGTGTAAGACCTGAAATACAGTCGAGTACCTCTGATAAATATAAATCTGCACCTACAGCAGGAAGTGTCATTTATAAGTGGCAGTAGCAGTGGGTTTACAGACAGCCCCAGACACGGTGGTTCATCAGGTCAGTCCATTGAGACTGGGCTTAGCAAATGTGTCACAGCTCGGCCAGACAACAGACATGGCAATAGAGCAGCTGTACTGAAATAGTCCCGGAGCTGGAAATGGCGCAGGGGTGTCCGATATCCCTCATGGCAGGATTCACTTAATGCTGCGTCAGTATAAGCTTAGAGTGCAGGCAGAATCATTTGAAAAGGACTCCTAGACTAGTCTTTCCCAAACCTGTTCCTGAAGGCACACTAACAGTACACATTTTCAACCTCTCCCTAATTAAACACACCTGAATCAACTCATCAGAACATTAGAAGAGATTAACAAACCTCAAATGAATGGGTCAGATAAGGGACACATCCAAAATATGTACTGTTGGTTTGTGTCCAGGAACAGGGTTTGGAAACACTGCCCTAGATGTCATGCTGTGAAAATTACGATTGACTCTAATTCCATTGGTGTATAAAATAACCCTTCTGTATGCCAGTGCTGGCACATGTGCCTAAAGATGGTGACCTATAAAGTGACTGTCCTTCTAAAGCAGGGGTATCAAACTCAGTTCCTGGTGGGGCATTCCAGTCCTGCTTCAACACATTTACCTGCAGGTTTCAAACAAGCCTGAAGGAGTAAGGCCATGTCCACATGTACACGGGTATTTTTATAAATGGGGTTTTCCCTGCGTTTGTTTGAAAAACTATCTCCGTTTACATGAAAATGCAAAAACGCATTGTAAAGCATGTTATGGGCACGCTGAACCAACAGGTGGCGATAATCGACACTTTTGTTCTGTGTTTACACCAAACTGGGAATTATGTATTTACACAATGTTATGTTGTTATATTGGATGAGACGTAACATTAAGTTAGTTTTTACTGGTGCTGGGTGAAAATAAGAGAACTCCCAATAAACGGATATGTGAAACAAAATAACAATTTATTAAACAGTGATATTAAACAATGAATACATGAATTTAGAATGTGTTTCCAAACCAAAGAATTAAATATAACAAAATAATCTAACTAAACCCAACCCACTAAACTAACTAACCAAAGAAAAATATAGAAACAAAACTGTAATCTTCAGTGCACGCGACTCTTGACTAACCTACTCGAACTATACAAAACATAATTACAGGTGTGGCAACTTCTCCATAAACTAAACACAAAAGACAATTCTACTAGATTTCTCTACAATTACTAGAGTTCTCGTAAAGTACACACTGTTAGCAATTAGCAAAGCAAAAGCTTATTTGATAAGACAATTCTCATAAAGATCTTCAACTTTTTAATAGTCAGGTAAATTGAGCTACAAGAGCTTGTCCTAACAATAAAGCACTTAAACGAGAGAAAAACAAAATAATACGAACGCGAAACAGGCTGGTTGACACAAGAAAGGAGTTTGCTGAATCAGGTCCTCTCGATCAGTACAAGCAAATGCTCTTTAAACGCTGCGGCCCAACTCCTGATTGGTGCACCAAATGGCATCAATAATGATGATTGACGGCCTTCTCGACCAATGGTTGCACACCTGGGTAATACAGAAAACAAAGCAAGGAAAAGGAAGAGAAAACGCAATGTAAAACAAACACAAAACATACGTGGAACGTAACCCTCCCAATATAATTTAATCACTCCTACTGCCAACATTGTAAGCTCTGGACAGCGCATCAGCCATGATGTTCTCTGACTCCTTCTTGTGTTTGATAACCAGGTTATATTCTTGGGTTACCAAGGACCAACGCATCAGTCTCTGGTTATGATTGTACATTTTGCCTAAAAATACCAGAGGATTGTATTAAATTGTATAAATTGCATGCGTAACATAAATTACATCAATGCAAACATGAGAAAAGTGTCGAATTACCGTCCTGTGGGCAAATATGTGATGCATTTGCCGCGAATGTGTGGAATTCTGCCTCATTAGTGTCTTCCTTGATTGGTGTAAACGTGTTGGCCAATCAGAAAAGCAGAAAACAGCACGCATGCTGACATCATGAGGCGAAAACTCTGGTTGTAGTGTCTACACGACCATGCTGTACCCTGAGTTTGGGAAAATCTTTACAATGGCTGGAGTTTTCAAAAAGTTTCAGTTTTAGTCACCTGACAATGCGTTTTCATGTAGACAAACAGCAAAAGAAAAAAGTGAGTTTTAAAAATACTAGTGTTCGTGTGGACAGGGTCTAAATTTGTTTGATCTAAATTTGTTTCATTAGAGTAAAAGCTAAACCATGCAGAGCTGTGTCCCTCTAGGAACTGAGTTTGACACCCTCGTTCTTGAGCAGTGGTTCCCAATTACGGTCTTCTGGACCCCCCGCCATAGTTTATTCATTCTTTAATTAGACTAGTCACAAAGCTGATAGAAACGTGAATAGCTGATTAAGAACACAACAACTTGTGAATTATTCAGTCATAAGATGGTACAAAACAGTGAAAAAAAAAAAAACTGACAGAAACAAAACCGGCTAAAGCATATAATAACCTACTTATTATTCATTCATAAGACAATATCAAACTTTCAAAAAAACCACAGGATGACAGACAAGCAGATACATATTAATGTGGATGTAAGTATATGGATTTGAATGTATTTATGGACGGTCCTGGATGAACCTGCATTATTTAGTGGTTGTTATCTGGGAATGGCATACCTTGGATTGCCACAATTGACCAATCAAAATCGAGTATTCCGGACAGTCGTGTAATAATGTGTGACAACAATAACCGGCGGGATATACGTTATCACTTACTTAACCCCTATGACACATCCTATTACATATTAACCAAAATAAATATGTAAGATAAAAGAAACTAACCTGAGAATTTTTTTAATTATTATTTTTTGCATCTGCTGTTTGGCACGATAGAGTGCACTCTCACTTTGCCACCTTTTTGTGTAGTTACAAGGTGTTGAATTTTGGGCACAAGCATGAAAAAAAATTGTTTACTGGCATTAAAACAGTTGAAGTAAAAATGATTAGCCCGCCTGTGATTTTATTTATTTATTTTTATTTTTATTTTTTTTACTTATTGTATTATTATTTTATTTATTTAAAAAGAAAATCAGATATTTCCCAAATGATGTTTAACAGAGCAAGGAATTTTTCACAGTATTTCCTCCAATATTTTTTCTTCTGCAGAAAGTCTTATTTGTTTTATTTCAAGGTCAATACTATTAGCTCCCTTAAGCATTTTTTTTTCAATTGTCTACAGAACAAGCTATCATTATAAAATGATTTGCCTAATTACCCTAACCTGCCTATTTAACCTAATTAACCTAGTTAAGCCTTTAAATGTCACTTTAAGCTGTATAGAAGTGTCTTGAAAAATATCTAGTCAAATATTATTTACTGTCATCATGGCAAAGATAAAATAAATCAGTTATTAGAAATGAGTTATTAAAATTATTATGTTCAGAAACAGAAATTGGGGCGAAAAATATACAGAGGGGCTAATAATTCTGACTTCAACTGTATGTCCTCCATAACAAAAGTAGGAACTTTAAAATAGCATAAAAAGGCACTTCAACTAATACTAACTAATGGGAGCGATATCATTGTAAAGTGTTACTATAATCATAATTGCTAACGTCAGATTTTAGGCCTAATTTAGAAGGCGTTTTTGAATTTACATTGGTATTTTACAGTACCAAACTCAACCCGTTTACGTTC
This sequence comes from Danio aesculapii, assembly GCF_903798145.1. Lineage (NCBI taxonomy): Eukaryota > Metazoa > Chordata > Actinopteri > Cypriniformes > Danionidae > Danio > Danio aesculapii. The sequence goes on along the minus strand of NC_079442.1, from coordinate 45,333,448 downwards.
ATGTGTGTCTCTAGATGGGTAAAATGTCAAAGAATAAGAAGAAGAAGTTGAAGAGGAAAGCCAAACGGCAGCAGCGTCTGCTGGACGAGAGGTTGATGGACCTGCAGCGGATGGAGGAGCTGGACGGGGTTTTGCCATCGGATGCTTCTGGAAACACACGAGCACTCTGGAGGCTCAGCGAGGATGAAGAGGACAACGACAAACACGCACAAAGTGAGATCTATTTCGAAAAATAACTTTTAAAAGTAAACATTTAAACAAATGGATTAAACGGATGCTCCCTTAGTTAATGAGTCCTATTGGATTGATTCTTTCCGGAAAAACGTGTTAATTACTTCATTAATGAGGGCTTTATGAGATTAAGGACTAAAAATTTATCGTTTTAATGAATTCTTACTTTGAAAATGAGATTTAAAATACCTTGTGGGGATGTCGGAGAACAATTGAAAGATTATGCGCAATATGGAGGAGAAGATTAATGGCTGTAGTCGGTTTCATGTGTTTTTCTCTTGCGTTTCAAGGCTGGAAAATAATGTCACATTCATTATGCTCGTCTTCTGTTGTTACTGGGTAAAGAAAACATCCCTCCAGTGGCTCAAAGCAGACAACAGATTTTTTAGTCAAATGACAGAATGTGTTTTAATTTCTGCGTTAATCCCACACTAATGGCTATCAAATGGAAATCTAATTAATGCATTTGCTTAATGAACCCTTTACACATGCAAAATAACATCTAGAACTTAGCATACATAGAATACATATTTGATGCAGATTCATGTAAATCATGTGCTCGTGAAATCTGTCATCAAATTATTTATTTTATTTCTAGTTATATTTCAAAAATCAATGCATTTGTTGAATTATGTTGTAAATTAGAGTCGTATATTATTAAATCTGTGATGTGTTTCTGGAACTTTATAAAAAAAAAAAAACTACCATGATGGTGTTGTCCTTATATAATGATCAGTGTTTCCTCTAGGATTTTTATCAACTACCTGTGGCGTTATTTCAATGACAAATGTCGTGAGCGCAGTATTACAAATAGAGATTGCATTTATGTAATAGGAGCATGCGAATCTCTTTTCTTGAGCGCCAATTTCCTCTGTTCATGCATAAAACTTCTTGCATGCCTTTAAATGTTCGCTGCTCAAGTGCAGATCTTCTTGTGCGCTCTCAAATAAACGCTGCTGAAGTGTGATTTAGTACGTTTATGTAATGAGTATATCTCCAACATTTATTAAATTTGCTAGGAATATTTATGAATGTCTCCAATAGACCTACAGAGCGGTATTAATGCATCCTGTAGTGAAACGGTTATAAACTCTAGCATGATAAAGTCATTGTATGCAGAACCACAGATCTTTATCTATAAAGTATAATTGTGAAAACTGTACATCTTAAATAAAAGCTAAGTCGTGTTTGCTAGCCTCACGCACCTGTCAGTCAGTCAGTCAGTCAGTTAGTCAGCATGTAAGCTTAAAGGGTTAAACAAATAACGCACAGCACTACTAGGGTTACAGAAAAGTTTGCGCTGTTATTATTCACTTACCTTTTAATACGTTTTGTAAAAAAAACGGCTGAATGTTTTGAATGAGAAGCTGTAATGTAGCCGTGTCGGGATGAATGGCCCCGCCATGGAAGAATGAATGTAGCGGAAACCATGATGGTACTGTAAATAATATAGGCTAAATGAATATTCCCATCATTGTCAGTTCACTCATTTTGCACCAAAAATGTTAGTAATTCATCACTTTTTAGTTCAGAAAAATGTTTAATTCAACTGTATTTTAGTTTATTATTTGTATTGTTTTAGCTTGGCAAAAACAAAAATCTTAATAGTAATACTTATAGAATAATACAGTTGAAGTCAGAATTATTAGCCCCCCCAGGATTATTAGCCCCCCCTGTTTATTTTTTCCTAACTTCTGTTTAACGGAGAGAAAATTTCTTCAACACATTTCTAAACATCATAGTTTTAATAACTCATTTCTAATAACTGATTTATTTTATCTTTGCCATGATGACAGTACATAATATTTGACTAGATATTTTTCAAGACACTAATATTCAGCTTAAAGTGACATTTAAAGGCATAACTAGGTTAATTAGGCAAGTTGGGGTAATTAGGCAAGTTATTGTATAGCGATGGTTTGTTCTGTAGACAACTGAAAAGATTTTTACCTAAGGAGGCTTATAATATTGACTTTAATTGTTTTAAAAAAATTAAAAGCTTTTATTCTAGCCGAAATAAAACAAATAAGACTTTCTCCAGAAAAAAAAAATATTATCAGACATACTGTGAAGATTTCCTTGCTCTGTTAAACATCATTTGGGAAATATTTGAAAAAGAAAAGAAAATTCAAAGGAGGGCTAATAATTCTGACCTTAACTGTATGTGATCACATGTGTATATATATATATATTTGTGGCTTGTTTAAAAAACATTTAATTTATTAAATTTAATTAATTTACATGACAATTTAGTTTAGAAAATTAGTAGTGTGTCTCTATAGTGTGTGTTTGTGTGTGTGTTTGGCAGAAAAAAGGTATCCCAACAGCAAAATAAAAGTAACTTTGTTTATAAAATAAAAAGAAAGAAAGCTAATTTCTTTAGAATTATTATTATTTATTTTTTCTCAGTTTTTATTAGGGTGTACTCACACTAGGCACCGCTGCCTAGTACAGAGCCCAGGTGCGTTTGTCCCTCCTCCCCTCTCCCCTTCGGCCTGCACTCACACTATTTTCACCTTCCGAGCCTGAGAACATAAGCGTCATCGATGATGGGACTGTTCCGTTTAACAGGAAGAGAAGCGCTCTCGCTCAGTGCAATAGAGGTTGCTTTAGTTATGTTGTTTTGTATTATTTTTAGTCGTTTGGGATGCGAGGACAGTCAAATATTTTGCTGAACAACCCCACTGCTTTTGATGCTCATAAATGATCATGAAAGTACTCGTGGCATTTGCGTCTTTAATAAACTGACAGTTCGCGGCCTTTAAAAAGTAAGAATGATTATTAAATCCATATGATTTAAAGAGACCTTTAATTTGCACTCACACTACATGCATACCGCACCAAAGATCAACCAAACCACGCTCTGGCACATTTCTTCCAACCGGGCCAGGGCCAACCAAATGAACCATGTCTGAGCACAATTTGGTGGGCTCACACTTGTCAAACAAACTGGGAAATGGGGGTCAAATGCACCCAGTCAAGATTCGGATAGCCTGGTTTAAACACACCCAAACTTTTTTGTTAGTGCAAGCTTTTTATGTCCAGTAAACATATATATAATTTAGTTTTTAAAAATCTCCCTTATTCCATGATTGGAAAGGGATGGAATTCCATTAGTTAATAATCAAGATGGGTTAAACCATGTTTTGCGGGTGACATAATTTTGATTTTAACTTTCAGTCACTTGTGAGATGAATAATCTTCATGCATCACACTGCATGAATACCTTGTTTTATCTGAACATGCATTACATCTACATGGACATCTTTTTCATCCTCTTTGTGTTTTTAAAATGCTCCGTAATGCTAAAAAGAAGTTCAGCTCTATCTTCTGTTTCATTCTGCTAGATAAAACAGGAACACATACTAAATGAAACTATACAAAAAATGAAACGCATGCTAAATATGCTGAACTTGCTTGAACTTTTACTTTCTGGTCGACGCTACAGAGCACTGCGCACCAGAACAGCCCGACACAGAAACAGTTTCTTCCCTCAGGCAATCCATCTCATGAACACTTGATGATAATAATTGTGGAACCAACATCACTACTTGCTATACACTTTTATACACATATACACTTATTTAACAACACTTTACATGCCAATTTGCACATAACAGCTGCACATATAACGTTGTATATAGTAATAAACACGTACATACACTTGTCAATCTGTATATTTGCACTCACTACTTACTTCTATTTTTTTTTTATATATATTTATTATCTGTTTTTTGTCCTGTCTCTGTAATCCTGTTGCACTGTAGAAGCTCTGTCACGAAAACAAATTCCTCGTATGTGTGAACATACCTGGCAATAAAGCTCTTTCTGATTCTGAAATAAAATGACACTTTCCTGCACATTCCTTTATAACCATAAGACTTTCTGTAATGATGGTGTAAAATGATGTGCATTATGAAAAGCACTGACGTTTATGTGTCTTCCTCTTCTTGTGTGTCACAGCAAATGGTAACGGAGCTCTGAATAAACACAGTCCAGAATCCGGCTCGTCGTGGCTGGAGGAGAGCTGTAATGGCTTCGGCCCACTGCGTTTCTCCAGTCCCGGATCTGGTCTGTCGGGCCTCTCTGGATCCATCCTGTCAGCTACCTCTGAGTCGGCTCTGTCCACACTGTCCGGATACTCCACAGAGCGCTCACTGCTTTCTCCAAACTGTACGTACTGTAAACTGCCTCTGGCTGATGGAGAAACAGTAATAGAGTGTAACGGTCATGGGTGTAAATGTAATTTAACAGTAGGGGGAAACAATACATATAAAAATTCTCATGAGCAATTTTTTAAAGGGACACAAATACACAGTCAAATTGTACTTCTAAAGAAATGTCCTCACAGTGAAAACCTTGCTTCTGTTATTATTGTAGCATGGAGATTTATTATAAATATGATCAAAGTTTCAAATAAATTGTCTTTTTTCCCCCATCCAGCTTACTCTGCTGCTGATTTCTTAGTGAATCCTCTAGAATCTCAGAACGCAGATAAAATAAGCATCAAGATTGCAGACCTGGGCAATGCATGCTGGGTGGTGAGTACCGTGGCTCGTTGATGAAGTGAATTATGGATCACAGCAGGGGTTTAAACACAAATAGCTGCTTATGCGTGCTGTTTACTGATGCTTTTCTCCTCCATATCAGCACAAGCACTTTACGGAGGACATCCAGACGCGTCAGTACAGAGCTCTGGAGGTGCTGATCGGAGCTGAATACGGCCCGCCTGCTGACATATGGAGCACTGCGTGTATGGTATGAACACGTTTAATGATACCTTTTGGTCATTTCTTGTAGGATGCAGTAGTATACTGTATTGTCTTCAAAAATAAAACCATTGTGGACTACAGTTGAAGTCAGAATTATTCGCCCTCCTGTTCTCTTTTCTTTTTCAAATATTTTCCAAACGATGTTTAACAGAGCAAGGAAATTTTTACAGTATTTCCTATATTTTTTCTTCTGGAGAAAGTCTTACTTGTTTTATTTTGGCTACTGTAAAGCAGTTTTATTTTTATTTTATAACCATTTTAAGGTCAATATTATTAGCCCCCTTAAGCAATATTTTTTGATTGTCTTCAGAACAAACCACTGTTCTACAATGACTTGCCTAATTAACCATTATTTGGCAAAAGGAACAAGATTAAAGTAAAAATTACATCCTGTAATCAAAGGAAAATGTTGATATTTATTTTATTTTTTTTCTTCTTTAAATGCAAATGAGTTGTTGTTCCCCGCCCCTCTCTGAAAGATGAAAGCGAGTGTGATGTATAAGTCAATATTGTCATTAGCTGAAATAAAGATGTAACAGTGGTATATGTTGTGTCTGTACAGGCGTTTGAGTTGGCGACTGGAGATTATCTGTTCGAGCCTCACTCAGGAGAGGACTACACTCGAGATGAAGGTCAGATCTCCTGCTATGTTACTGCTGTGATAAACAGTTCAGTTGTTTTATTTTATTCTCATAATATTAAGTGAGTCTAACACAGTATGCTTTTGTCAAATAAGTTATATCGAAGATGCATACGTCCATTCGTTCAGAAAATCTCAGAGTTAAAACAATCGAATCCAGCAGTAATTGCACCCAAAGCACAGCACTTTTTAATAGTTTTTCATTATTTTTCAGCATTCTTTAATTACAGATAAATTTTATGTTAATTAATAGCGTATGTAGTCTTGTTTATTTATTTATATATATATATATATATATATATATATATATATATATATATATATATATATATATATATATACTTTTTCTCTTTGCATCAACCTGGTTCACCTATTTCATGAATATATATACACGTCACAACTATTTTAATTATAAAATGAATTATATAACTTATTATATTAGTTATGTATTTATTTATACTGTCAAAATAACTTCTATGTTAATAATGGGTTATTGTTCAAAATATACCTGACCATATTTGGTAACACTTTAAGATAATGGTCCATTAGTTAATGTATTTACTATCAATAACAAACAATGAATAATACCTTTATTACAGTATTTACTTATTTTTGTTATGATTAATAAATAAAAACTGAGATTTTCATTGTTAGTTCTTGTTAACTCACAGTGCATTTAATAATGGTCAGAAGCATAACTTTGGGTTTTAATAATGCATCAGTAAATGTTGAACTATGATGATTAATAAGATTGTAGTTTGGGTTAGTAAATATATTAATTAAATGGAATATTATTTTAAAGTGTTAGCCTATTTAACTTTAATTAACAGTTTTAAAATCATTGGCAGTCCTTTATTTTGCTCAAAAAATAAATAAGTATACAAACTGGACATGTATTAATGTACAGGGGAGGGGGGTGTTTTCTATTATTTGGACCCATATAATTGGTTCCAAAAGCATGCATTGTGTAATTGTGTTTTTTTGTTTTGCAGATCACATAGCTCACATCATTGAGCTGTTGGGTGCCATTCCTCCACACTTTGCTCTGTCAGGCAGATACTCCAGAGAATACTTCAACCGGAGAGGTACCAGCTCAACTAAACAGCATATTTATATTCAGTGAAATGTGTAAATTCAGTGAAAAAAGTGAGATTTATAATCAGTGAAAGTCAGGGAGTTTGATATTTGGCTATGAGTGGGAACCCTGTTATAATATTAGCAATAATAATAATAATATCTGACCTCAAAATAAAAAAACGTTCCCATGAAGATGAAGAGACTGATTCAGCCATTAGGCATCTATATAAGACACTTTTCAAAACACTCAAGCACTGGACATCAGGAGCAATAAATAAAACAAATAAAAATAACACAATAACAATAGACAGCAGTACAGTAGTCTATGGTAGCTACATGCCTTAAAGTCTAAATTATGACTTAGCAAGTCGAAAGTATGAGATAAAAAGTCTAAATTATGACTTAGCAAGTCGAAAGTATGAGATAAAAAGTCTAAATTATGACTTAGCAAGTCGAAAGTATGAGATAAAAAGTCTAAATTATGACTTGGCAAGTCGAAAGTATGAGATAAAAAGTCTAAATTATGACTTAGCAAGTCGAAAGTATGAGATAAAAGGTCTAAATTATGACTTAGCAAGTCGAAAGTATGAGATAAAAAGTCTAAATTATGACTTGGCAAGTCGAATGTATGAGATAAAAAGTCTAAATTATGACTTAGCAAGTCGAAAGTATGAGATAAAAAGTCTAAATTATGACTTGGCTAGTTGAAAGTATGAGATAAAAAGTCTAAATTATGACTTGGCAAGTTGAAAGTATGAGATAAAAAGTCTAAATTATGACTTGGCAAGTCGAAAGTATGAGATAAAAAGTCTAAATTATGACTTGGCAAGTTGAAAGTATGAGATAAAAAGTCTAAATTATGACTTGGCAAGTTGAAAGTATGAGATAAAAAGTCTAAATTATGACTTGGCAAGTTGAAAGTATGAGATAAAAAGTCTAAATTATGACTTGGCAAGTCGAAAGTATGAGATAAAAAGTCTAAATTATGACTTGGCAAGTCGAAAGTATGAGATAAAAAGTCTAAATTATGACTTAGTAAGTCGAAAGTATGAGATAAAAAGTCTAAATTATGACTTGGCAAGTCGAAAGTATGAGATAAAAAGTCTAAATTATGACTTGGCAAGTTGACATTTAAAGTGACTTAGCAAGTCAAAAGTATGAGATAAAAAGTCTAAATTATGACTTGGCAAGTTGAAAGTATGAGATAAAAAGTCTAAATTATGACTTGGCAAGTCGAAAGTATGAGATAAAAAGTCTAAATTATGACTTAGTAAGTCAAAAGTATGAGATAAAAAGTCTAAATTATGACTTAGCAAGTCGAAAGTATGAGATAAAAAGTCTAAATTATGACTTGGCAAGTCGAAAGTATGAGATAAAAAGTCTAAATTATGACTTGGCAAGTCGAAAGTATGAGATAAAAAGTCTAAATTATGACTTGGCAAGTCGAAAGTATGAGATAAAAAGTCTAAATTATGACTTAGTAAGTCGAAAGTATGAGATAAAAAGTCTAAATTATGACTTGGCAAGTCGAAAGTATGAGATAAAAAGTCTAAATTATGACTTGGCAAGTTGACATTTAAAGTGACTTAGCAAGTCAAAAGTATGAGATAAAAAGTCTAAATTATGACTTAGCAAGTCGAAAGTATGAGATAAAAAGTCTAAATTATGACTTGGCAAGTCGAAAGTATGAAATAAAAAGTCTAAATTATGACTTAGTAAGTCGAAAGTATGAGATAAAAAGTCTAAATTATGACTTGGCAAGTCGAAAGTATGAGATAAAAAGTCTAAATTATGACTTGGCAAGTCGAAAGTATGAGATAAAAAGTTTAAATTATGACTTGGCAAGTCGAAAGTATGAGATAAAAAGTCTAAATTATGACTTGGCAAGTCGAAAGTATGAGATAAAAAGTCTAAATTATGACTTAGTAAGTCGAAAGTATGAGATAAAAAGTCTAAATTATGACTTGGCAAGTCGAAAGTATGAGATAAAAAGTCTAAATTATGACTTGGCAAGTCGAAAGTATGAGATAAAAAGTCTAAATTATGACTTGGCAAGTTGAAAGTATGAGATAAAAAGTCTAAATTATGACTTGGCAAGTCGAAAGTATGAGATAAAAAGTCTAAATTATGACTTGGCAAGTCGAAAGTATGAGATAAAAAGTCTAAATTATGACTTAGTAAGTCGAAAGTATGAGATAAAAAGTCTAAATTATGACTTGGCAAGTTGACATTTAAAGTGACTTAGCAAGTCAAAAGTATGAGATAAAAAGTCTAAATTATGACTTAGCAAGTCGAAAGTATGAGATAAAAAGTCTAAATTATGACTTGGCAAGTCGAAAGTATGAAATAAAAAGTCTAAATTATGACTTAGTAAGTCGAAAGTATGAGATAAAAAGTCTAAATTATGACTTGGCAAGTCGAAAGTATGAGATAAAAAGTCTAAATTATGACTTGGCAAGTCGAAAGTATGAGATAAAAAGTCTAAATTATGACTTGGCAAGTCGAAAGTATGAGATAAAAAGTCTAAATTATGACTTAGTAAGTCGAAAGTATGAGATAAAAAGTCTAAATTATGACTTGGCAAGTCGAAAGTATGAGATAAAAAGTCTAAATTATGACTTGGCAAGTTGAAAGTATGAGATAAAAAGTCTAAATTATGACTTGGCAAGTTGAAAGTATGAGATAAAAAGTCTAAATTATGACTTGGCAAGTCGAAAGTATGAGATAAAAAGTCTAAATTATGACTTGGCAAGTCGAAAGTATGAGATAAAAAGTCTAAATTATGACTTAGTAAGTCGAAAGTATGAGATAAAAAGTCTAAATTATGACTTGGCAAGTCGAAAGTATGAGATAAAAAGTCTAAATTATGACTTGGCAAGTTGACATTTAAAGTGACTTAGCAAGTCAAAAGTATGAGATAAAAAGTCTAAATTATGACTTGGCAAGTTGAAAGTATGAGATAAAAAGTCTAAATTATGACTTGGCAAGTCGAAAGTATGAGATAAAAAGTCTAAATTATGACTTAGTAAGTCAAAAGTATGAGATAAAAAGTCTAAATTATGACTTAGCAAGTCGAAAGTATGAGATAAAAAGTCTAAATTATGACTTAGCAAGTCGAAAGTATGAGATAAAAAGTCTAAATTATGACTTGGCAAGTCGAAAGTATGAGATAAAAAGTCTAAATTATGACTTAGTAAGTCGAAAGTATGAGATAAAAAGTCTAAATTATGACTTGGCAAGTCGAAAGTATGAGATAAAAAGTCTAAATTATGACTTGGCAAGTTGACATTTAAAGTGACTTAGCAAGTCAAAAGTATGAGATAAAAAGTCTAAATTATGACTTAGCAAGTCGAAAGTATGAGATAAAAAGTCTAAATTATGACTTGGCAAGTCGAAAGTATGAAATAAAAAGTCTAAATTATGACTTAGTAAGTCGAAAGTATGAGATAAAAAGTCTAAATTATGACTTGGCAAGTCGAAAGTATGAGATAAAAAGTCTAAATTATGACTTGGCAAGTCGAAAGTATGAGATAAAAAGTTTAAATTATGACTTGGCAAGTCGAAAGTATGAGATAAAAAGTCTAAATTATGACTTAGTAAGTCGAAAGTATGAGATAAAAAGTCTAAATTATGACTTGGCAAGTCGAAAGTATGAGATAAAAAGTCTAAATTATGACTTGGCAAGTTGAAAGTATGAGATAAAAAGTCTAAATTATGACTTGGCTAGTTGAAAGTATGAGATAAAAAGTCTAAATTATGACTTAGCAAGTTGAAAGTATGAGATAAAAAGTCTAAATTATGACTTGGCAAGTTGAAAGTATGAGATAAAAAGTCTAAATTATGACTTGGCAAGTCGAAAGTATGAGATAAAAAGTCTAAATTATGACTTGGCAAGTTGAAAGTATGAGATAAAAAGTCTAAATTATGACTTGGCAAGTCGAAAGTATGAGATAAAAAGTCTAAATTATGACTTGGCAAGTCGAAAGTATGAGATAAAAAGTCTAAATTATGACTTAGTAAGTCGAAAGTATGAGATAAAAAGTCTAAATTATGACTTGGCAAGTCGAAAGTATGAGATAAAAAGTCTAAATTATGACTTGGCAAGTTGACATTTAAAGTGACTTAGCAAGTCAAAAGTATGAGATAAAAAGTCTAAATTATGACTTAGCAAGTCGAAAGTATGAGATAAAAAGTCTAAATTATGACTTGGCAAGTCGAAAGTATGAAATAAAAAGTCTAAATTATGACTTAGTAAGTCGAAAGTATGAGATAAAAAGTCTAAATTATGACTTGGCAAGTCGAAAGTATGAGATAAAAAGTCTAAATTATGACTTGGCAAGTCGAAAGTATGAGATAAAAAGTTTAAATTATGACTTGGCAAGTCGAAAGTATGAGATAAAAAGTCTAAATTATGACTTAGTAAGTCGAAAGTATGAGATAAAAAGTCTAAATTATGACTTGGCAAGTCGAAAGTATGAGATAAAAAGTCTAAATTATGACTTGGCAAGTTGAAAGTATGAGATAAAAAGTCTAAATTATGACTTGGCTAGTTGAAAGTATGAGATAAAAAGTCTAAATTATGACTTAGCAAGTTGAAAGTATGAGATAAAAAGTCTAAATTATGACTTGGCAAGTTGAAAGTATGAGATAAAAAGTCTAAATTATGACTTGGCAAGTCGAAAGTATGAGATAAAAAGTCTAAATTATGACTTGGCAAGTTGAAAGTATGAGATAAAAAGTCTAAATTATGACTTGGCAAGTTGAAAGTATGAGATAAAAAGTCTAAATTATGACTTGGCAAGTTGAAAGTATGAGATAAAAAGTCTAAATTATGACTTGGCAAGTCGAAAGTATGAGATAAAAAGTCTAAATTATGACTTGGCAAGTCGAAAGTATGAGATAAAAAGTCTAAATTATGACTTAGTAAGTCGAAAGTATGAGATAAAAAGTCTAAATTATGACTTGGCAAGTCGAAAGTATGAGATAAAAAGTCTAAATTATGACTTGGCAAGTCGAAAGTATGAGATAAAAAGTCTAAATTATGACTTAGTAAGTCAAAAGTATGAGATAAAAAGTCTAAATTATGACTTAGCAAGTCGAAAGTATGAGATAAAAAGTCTAAATTATGACTTGGCAAGTCGAAAGTATGAGATAAAAAGTCTAAATTATGACTTGGCAAGTCGAAAGTATGAGATAAAAAGTCTAAATTATGACTTGGCAAGTCGAAAGTATGAGATAAAAAGTCTAAATTATGACTTAGTAAGTCGAAAGTATGAGATAAAAAGTCTAAATTATGACTTGGCAAGTCGAAAGTATGAGATAAAAAGTCTAAATTATGACTTGGCAAGTTGACATTTAAAGTGACTTAGCAAGTCAAAAGTATGAGATAAAAAGTCTAAATTATGACTTAGCAAGTCGAAAGTATGAGATAAAAAGTCTAAATTATGACTTGGCAAGTCGAAAGTATGAGATAAAAAGTCTAAATTATGACTTGGCAAGTCGAAAGTATGAGATAAAAAGTCTAAATTATGACTTAGCAAGTCGAAAGTATGAGATAAAAAGTCTAAATTATGACTTGGCAAGTCGAAAGTATGAGATAAAAAGTCTAAATTATGACTTGGCAAGTCGAAAGTATGAGATAAAAAGTCTAAATTATGACTTGGCAAGTCGAAAGTATGAGATAAAAAGTCTAAATTATGACTTGGCAAGTCGAAAGTATGAGATAAAAAGTCTAAATTATGACTTGGCAAGTCGAAAGTATGAGATAAAAAGTCTAAATTATGACTTAGTAAGTCGAAAGTATGAGATAAAAAGTCTAAATTATGACTTGGCAAGTCGAAAGTATGAGATAAAAAGTCTAAATTATGACTTGGCAAGTTGACATTTAAAGTGACTTAGCAAGTCAAAAGTATGAGATAAAAAGTCTAAATTATGACTTAGCAAGTCGAAAGTATGAGATAAAAAGTCTAAATTATGACTTGGCAAGTCGAAAGTATGAAATAAAAAGTCTAAATTATGACTTGGCAAGTCGAAAGTATGAGATAAAAAGTCTAAATTATGACTTGGCAAGTCGAAAGTATGAGATAAAAAGTTTAAATTATGACTTGGCAAGTCGAAAGTATGAGATAAAAAGTCTAAATTATGACTTAGCAAGTCGAAAGTATGAGATAAAAAGTCTAAATTATGACTTGGCAAGTCGAAAGTATGAGATAAAAAGTCTAAATTATGACTTGGCAAGTCGAAAGTATGAGATAAAAAGTCTAAATTATGACTTGGCAAGTCGAAAGTATGAGATAAAAAGTCTAAATTATGACTTGGCAAGTCGAAAGTATGAGATAAAAAGTCTAAATTATGACTTGGCAAGTCGAAAGTATGAGATAAAAAGTCTAAATTATGACTTAGTAAGTCGAAAGTATGAGATAAAAAGTCTAAATTATGACTTGGCAAGTCGAAAGTATGAGATAAAAAGTCTAAATTATGACTTGGCAAGTTGACATTTAAAGTGACTTAGCAAGTCAAAAGTATGAGATAAAAAGTCTAAATTATGACTTAGCAAGTCGAAAGTATGAGATAAAAAGTCTAAATTATGACTTGGCAAGTCGAAAGTATGAAATAAAAAGTCTAAATTATGACTTGGCAAGTCGAAAGTATGAGATAAAAAGTCTAAATTATGACTTGGCAAGTCGAAAGTATGAGATAAAAAGTTTAAATTATGACTTGGCAAGTCGAAAGTATGAGATAAAAAGTCTAAATTATGACTTGGCAAGTCGAAAGTATGAGATAAAAAGTCTAAATTATGACTTGGCAAGTCGAAAGTATGAGATAAAAAGTTTAAATTATGACTTGGCAAGTCGAAAGTATGAGATAAAAAGTCTAAATTATGACTTGGCAAGTCGAAAGTATGAGATAAAAAGTCTAAATTATGACTTAGTAAGTCGAAAGTATGAGATAAAAAGTCTAAATTATGACTTGGCAAGTCGAAAGTATGAGATAAAAAGTCTAAATTATGACTTGGCAAGTCGAAAGTATGAGATAAAAAGTCTAAATTATGACTTGGCAAGTTGAAAGTATGAGATAAAAAGTCTAAATTATGACTTGGCAAGTCGAAAGTATGAGATAAAAAGTCTAAATTATGACTTGGCAAGTCGAAAGTATGAGATAAAAAGTCTAAATTATGACTTAGTAAGTCGAAAGTATGAGATAAAAAGTCTAAATTATGACTTGGCAAGTTGACATTTAAAGTGACTTAGCAAGTCAAAAGTATGAGATAAAAAGTCTAAATTATGACTTAGCAAGTCGAAAGTATGAGATAAAAAGTCTAAATTATGACTTGGCAAGTCGAAAGTATGAAATAAAAAGTCTAAATTATGACTTAGTAAGTCGAAAGTATGAGATAAAAAGTCTAAATTATGACTTGGCAAGTCGAAAGTATGAGATAAAAAGTCTAAATTATGACTTGGCAAGTCGAAAGTATGAGATAAAAAGTTTAAATTATGACTTGGCAAGTCGAAAGTATGAGATAAAAAGTCTAAATTATGACTTAGTAAGTCGAAAGTATGAGATAAAAAGTCTAAATTATGACTTGGCAAGTCGAAAGTATGAGATAAAAAGTCTAAATTATGACTTGGCAAGTTGAAAGTATGAGATAAAAAGTCTAAATTATGACTTGGCAAGTTGAAAGTATGAGATAAAAAGTCTAAATTATGACTTGGCAAGTCGAAAGTATGAGATAAAAAGTCTAAATTATGACTTGGCAAGTCGAAAGTATGAGATAAAAAGTCTAAATTATGACTTAGTAAGTCGAAAGTATGAGATAAAAAGTCTAAATTATGACTTGGCAAGTCGAAAGTATGAGATAAAAAGTCTAAATTATGACTTGGCAAGTTGACATTTAAAGTGACTTAGCAAGTCAAAAGTATGAGATAAAAAGTCTAAATTATGACTTGGCAAGTTGAAAGTATGAGATAAAAAGTCTAAATTATGACTTGGCAAGTCGAAAGTATGAGATAAAAAGTCTAAATTATGACTTAGTAAGTCAAAAGTATGAGATAAAAAGTCTAAATTATGACTTAGCAAGTCGAAAGTATGAGATAAAAAGTCTAAATTATGACTTGGCAAGTCGAAAGTATGAGATAAAAAGTCTAAATTATGACTTGGCAAGTCGAAAGTATGAGATAAAAAGTCTAAATTATGACTTAGTAAGTCGAAAGTATGAGATAAAAAGTCTAAATTATGACTTGGCAAGTCGAAAGTATGAGATAAAAAGTCTAAATTATGACTTGGCAAGTTGACATTTAAAGTGACTTAGCAAGTCAAAAGTATGAGATAAAAAGTCTAAATTATGACTTAGCAAGTCGAAAGTATGAGATAAAAAGTCTAAATTATGACTTGGCAAGTCGAAAGTATGAGATAAAAAGTCTAAATTATGACTTAGTAAGTCGAAAGTATGAGATAAAAAGTCTAAATTATGACTTGGCAAGTCGAAAGTATGAGATAAAAAGTCTAAATTATGACTTGGCAAGTCGAAAGTATGAGATAAAAAGTTTAAATTATGACTTGGCAAGTCGAAAGTATGAGATAAAAAGTCTAAATTATGACTTAGTAAGTCGAAAGTATGAGATAAAAAGTCTAAATTATGACTTGGCAAGTCGAAAGTATGAGATAAAAAGTCTAAATTATGACTTGGCAAGTTGAAAGTATGAGATAAAAAGTCTAAATTATGACTTGGCTAGTTGAAAGTATGAGATAAAAAGTCTAAATTATGACTTAGCAAGTTGAAAGTATGAGATAAAAAGTCTAAATTATGACTTGGCAAGTTGAAAGTATGAGATAAAAAGTCTAAATTATGACTTGGCAAGTCGAAAGTATGAGATAAAAAGTCTAAATTATGACTTGGCAAGTTGAAAGTATGAGATAAAAAGTCTAAATTATGACTTGGCAAGTCGAAAGTATGAGATAAAAAGTCTAAATTATGACTTGGCAAGTCGAAAGTATGAGATAAAAAGTCTAAATTATGACTTAGTAAGTCGAAAGTATGAGATAAAAAGTCTAAATTATGACTTGGCAAGTCGAAAGTATGAGATAAAAAGTCTAAATTATGACTTGGCAAGTTGACATTTAAAGTGACTTAGCAAGTCAAAAGTATGAGATAAAAAGTCTAAATTATGACTTAGCAAGTCGAAAGTATGAGATAAAAAGTCTAAATTATGACTTGGCAAGTCGAAAGTATGAAATAAAAAGTCTAAATTATGACTTAGTAAGTCGAAAGTATGAGATAAAAAGTCTAAATTATGACTTGGCAAGTCGAAAGTATGAGATAAAAAGTCTAAATTATGACTTGGCAAGTCGAAAGTATGAGATAAAAAGTTTAAATTATGACTTGGCAAGTCGAAAGTATGAGATAAAAAGTCTAAATTATGACTTAGTAAGTCGAAAGTATGAGATAAAAAGTCTAAATTATGACTTGGCAAGTCGAAAGTATGAGATAAAAAGTCTAAATTATGACTTGGCAAGTTGAAAGTATGAGATAAAAAGTCTAAATTATGACTTGGCTAGTTGAAAGTATGAGATAAAAAGTCTAAATTATGACTTAGCAAGTTGAAAGTATGAGATAAAAAGTCTAAATTATGACTTGGCAAGTTGAAAGTATGAGATAAAAAGTCTAAATTATGACTTGGCAAGTCGAAAGTATGAGATAAAAAGTCTAAATTATGACTTGGCAAGTTGAAAGTATGAGATAAAAAGTCTAAATTATGACTTGGCAAGTTGAAAGTATGAGATAAAAAGTCTAAATTATGACTTGGCAAGTTGAAAGTATGAGATAAAAAGTCTAAATTATGACTTGGCAAGTCGAAAGTATGAGATAAAAAGTCTAAATTATGACTTGGCAAGTCGAAAGTATGAGATAAAAAGTCTAAATTATGACTTAGTAAGTCGAAAGTATGAGATAAAAAGTCTAAATTATGACTTGGCAAGTCGAAAGTATGAGATAAAAAGTCTAAATTATGACTTGGCAAGTCGAAAGTATGAGATAAAAAGTCTAAATTATGACTTAGTAAGTCAAAAGTATGAGATAAAAAGTCTAAATTATGACTTAGCAAGTCGAAAGTATGAGATAAAAAGTCTAAATTATGACTTGGCAAGTCGAAAGTATGAGATAAAAAGTCTAAATTATGACTTGGCAAGTCGAAAGTATGAGATAAAAAGTCTAAATTATGACTTGGCAAGTCGAAAGTATGAGATAAAAAGTCTAAATTATGACTTAGTAAGTCGAAAGTATGAGATAAAAAGTCTAAATTATGACTTGGCAAGTCGAAAGTATGAGATAAAAAGTCTAAATTATGACTTGGCAAGTTGACATTTAAAGTGACTTAGCAAGTCAAAAGTATGAGATAAAAAGTCTAAATTATGACTTAGCAAGTCGAAAGTATGAGATAAAAAGTCTAAATTATGACTTGGCAAGTCGAAAGTATGAGATAAAAAGTCTAAATTATGACTTGGCAAGTCGAAAGTATGAGATAAAAAGTCTAAATTATGACTTAGCAAGTCGAAAGTATGAGATAAAAAGTCTAAATTATGACTTGGCAAGTCGAAAGTATGAGATAAAAAGTCTAAATTATGACTTGGCAAGTCGAAAGTATGAGATAAAAAGTCTAAATTATGACTTGGCAAGTCGAAAGTATGAGATAAAAAGTCTAAATTATGACTTGGCAAGTCGAAAGTATGAGATAAAAAGTCTAAATTATGACTTGGCAAGTCGAAAGTATGAGATAAAAAGTCTAAATTATGACTTAGTAAGTCGAAAGTATGAGATAAAAAGTCTAAATTATGACTTGGCAAGTCGAAAGTATGAGATAAAAAGTCTAAATTATGACTTGGCAAGTTGACATTTAAAGTGACTTAGCAAGTCAAAAGTATGAGATAAAAAGTCTAAATTATGACTTAGCAAGTCGAAAGTATGAGATAAAAAGTCTAAATTATGACTTGGCAAGTCGAAAGTATGAAATAAAAAGTCTAAATTATGACTTGGCAAGTCGAAAGTATGAGATAAAAAGTCTAAATTATGACTTGGCAAGTCGAAAGTATGAGATAAAAAGTTTAAATTATGACTTGGCAAGTCGAAAGTATGAGATAAAAAGTCTAAATTATGACTTAGCAAGTCGAAAGTATGAGATAAAAAGTCTAAATTATGACTTGGCAAGTCGAAAGTATGAGATAAAAAGTCTAAATTATGACTTGGCAAGTCGAAAGTATGAGATAAAAAGTCTAAATTATGACTTGGCAAGTCGAAAGTATGAGATAAAAAGTCTAAATTATGACTTGGCAAGTCGAAAGTATGAGATAAAAAGTCTAAATTATGACTTGGCAAGTCGAAAGTATGAGATAAAAAGTCTAAATTATGACTTAGTAAGTCGAAAGTATGAGATAAAAAGTCTAAATTATGACTTGGCAAGTCGAAAGTATGAGATAAAAAGTCTAAATTATGACTTGGCAAGTTGACATTTAAAGTGACTTAGCAAGTCAAAAGTATGAGATAAAAAGTCTAAATTATGACTTAGCAAGTCGAAAGTATGAGATAAAAAGTCTAAATTATGACTTGGCAAGTCGAAAGTATGAAATAAAAAGTCTAAATTATGACTTGGCAAGTCGAAAGTATGAGATAAAAAGTCTAAATTATGACTTGGCAAGTCGAAAGTATGAGATAAAAAGTTTAAATTATGACTTGGCAAGTCGAAAGTATGAGATAAAAAGTCTAAATTATGACTTGGCAAGTTGAAAGTATGAGATAAAAAGTCTAAATTATGACTTGGCAAGTCGAAAGTATGAGATAAAAAGTCTAAATTATGACTTGGCAAGTTGAAAGTATGAGATAAAAAGTCTAAATTATGACTTGCTAACATCTCATAATAATGAGAAACTTTCTCATAATAGTGACTTATTTTCTAGTAATAATGACTTTGTCAAAATAACAAGACACTTTCTCATTATTTCGACTTACTCTGCCGTTACTCTGTCACCCATATCACTTTGATTAAACGAAATAAAAAAATGGATATTAGTTGTTTGCATATATATGTCACTTTTTGAATACTTTGAGGTTTAACAGCTGCTTTGCTTTGACACTAATCGCCAGCAGTGTTTACAATATTGATAAAAATGTAGGGCACATGCAAAGTAAGGGCAATATATTTACTATGAACGTGATGTTTTCATCAAATGTAATAGTTGGTCATTATTTCAACATTTTAATTTTTATATTACGTCTTCATTTTAGACTTTGGTATCTCGTACTTTCGACATGCTTAAATTATAATTTTGACTTTTAAGGCATGATTTTTGTTTTCTTACCTGGCAGAAATGGGCTTCCATAGTAATGTAGTAGTAATGCTGTAGGATAAGCTATTTTGAATAAGTGACTTTTGGGTTTAGCTTTAAAGTTGCGTATGTTAGCTACCAATGAATCGCAGAACGTCCTCAAGCTCATTGTGAAGAGGTTTTTTCAGACGCTCAGGATATTATTAGCTCAGAACATCCTTCCTGAAGTTCAGCCTGTTAGCAGAGTTGACTTCTCTTGTCCACTGAACACACATACAAAACAGAGCCTGCAGTGTTTCTCAACCCAGCAGCAAAGCTTGATGGTAATATCATCATTCTTTGTCTCTTATATCTACAACAATAATGCCACTGGATTGATTGAGCTGTTTGTTCCACTAGACCAGGGGTTCTCACCCTTTTTACTTCAGCGCCCACTTCTTTTACCGATCAATTTTTGAAGCCCCACCTAAAATGTTTGTATGAAATGCTCATTTAAACATTTATTTATTGACATGCCAAAAGGTGGGCTAATAATTCTGACTTCAACTGTATGTATGCATGTATGTGTGTGTGTATATATATATATATATATATATATATATATATATATATATATATATATATATATATATATATATATATATATATATATATATATATATATGTATATATAGAATAAGAGAGAGAGACTTATTTGTTTTATTTTGGCCAGAATAAAAGCAGTTTTTTATTTATTTTTTAATATTATTAGCCCCTTTTAGCTATTTTTTTTTCGATACAGAATACAGATGCAGAACCATCGTTGTACAATAACTTGCCTAATTACCCTAACCTGCCTAGTTACCCTAATTAACCTAGTTAAGGCTTTAAATGTCACTTTAAAATATCTAGTCAAGTATTATTTACTGTCATCATGGCAAAGATAAAATAAATCAGTTATTAGAAATGAGTTATTAAAGTTATTGTGCTGAAAGAAAAAAAATCTCTCCGTTAAACAAAAATTAGGGGAAAAAATTTATAAAAAATAACCACTGAGCGACCGTGTCACCACCCAACTTATAAAATTACACTGAAATTGTGACTTGATGTAATTTAATAATGTTAATTTTTATGACCAAAACAAGACATTTTTATTTAGTTTTTATTTGGATGTCAGACCAATGTTAAAACAAAACGCGTTACAAGAACAGAGCATTTGGATCTGGAGCTGCTTCACCCTGGATTTGAACCCATTATATCAGCATGCTAGTCAGGAACTCTTACCGCTTCACTAAATAATTGAAACCTCAATTCTATGATGTGGAATTTGTGTTGATGTTTATTTGCTGAAGCTGTTCCAGAGCAATAAATAAAAAATGACCACTAGGAGTCACTGTAGAGACTGGTTTCGACCAAGCGGCAATCTCCCGCTCTCCCTCGGGAAGCCAATATGGATGTAACTGAAACTGCAATTCATCAAAATTCCGCTAGTCCTGGCTCCATAACAGAGCAAATTGCAATTGAGCCCACTGTTAGAATGGCCAACTTTACAGCAGAAAAAAAGGTGTTTACAGCCTGGTACAAAGAACGATTTTGGTTCATATAGCTATTATTACCCTCCATGACAACTGTGAGGGGGGTGAATTTTCCTTTATATAAGGTTATATTAAGTTTGCATAATTAAGGGCGTGGCCACTTGAGTGACAGCTAGGTCTCGCTGGTCGCCGTCACTTCACCTCAGCTGAATCCGGCAGATTAGCCACTGATCTCGGCATATTCATCGTATTTTTGTTTTGTTTTATTTGGCTTTACACAGTTAGCTGCCTTTTGGACTTATTTCTTACAATTATCAGATGATATGGGATGCTGTGTGCACTTAATTGTGCTCACAAACCGTTCACGTGGCCTCCGTTTCCCATGTGAGTAAAGTTATATACTTATATACCATCTCTATAAATGTATTTGTTTTATTTAAGATCATTTATCATTAATATTTTTCTTTAGAGCCGTAAAGCACTCCAGAATGTGACAGATTGATTAGCTGTAGGCTCTAGAACAGTCATCTGAAATGTTGTCATAAAGTGTTATGCCTGGATTTCATCAATAGTCTTGCATTTACTAACACACACTATATCTGAAGTGTTTGGAAGTAATTCGCGTTTTCCTCCTGTAGAAAAACGTCATGAGAACAATGCTTAGTGGCTCAATGTATTACTACAGTGTTTTTAAAAGTCTAAACGCTTTATTGATATAGTGTACAGCCAAGCACATGTGGTCAGAACACAAACGAGTCACAGGTAATAAAGTATCAAGCGTTTCTCTCAAAGTAAAGTCTGTCTGCCAGGTCTAAGCAAAGTGCCAGCAGGTGTCTGGAGCTCCGCTCACTCTCCGCCTCTTTGCCCTTGTTTGGTATCCCGTCGTGGGTGCGATGATGCGCGAACAAAATGGCGACGGTTGGCCGCGCCTACTTGTAGCTTCTTTTGCAGTGTTCAGAAACCTATGGGTGACGTCACGGATACTACGTCCATATATTTTACAGTCTATGGTTTCGACACATTTGCTTCAACTGTTTCAGTGTTGCATGAAGCCTTGCTCTGGTAAACCAAACAGAACTCATTTTCAGATATCAGGATTTTTTGTGCATTAAAGGGTACAATTGCACAAACATGATTTCTAGAAATGAGTAAAACTGGAGCTTTTTATTAATTTTCAGAAAAATTATGTTTTAAATTTAATATTGAAGAGCTCAACTGCAAATCTATGACATCAGACGAGTCAATCAACCCAGATTATTATTACAGTTGTGCACAGACAATGGTAATTGCTTTGGTTATTTAGCTCATGTTAATTATATTGCAGGTCAACTGCTTTTAATTACTTTTTGTTGATGTAATTTGTGCTGCTGCTTCACTACTTTACAGTGTATATTTGATCTGGATTCACAAATGTCCTCCAGAGAGAGCTGGACTATTAATCCACTTCCACTGAAAACAGGCCACCTTCACGTTTGCATGCTGTTGTGTCCTTGAGTTTGCATGAATATACTTTGACCGATAGCTTGTGTGTGTGTGTGTGTGTGGGGCTCTAGTCACTTTATTGTGGGCTGTAAATGTCCCAGTAATGTAATAAATCAGTCATTTTTGATCTTGTGGGGGCATTTCTTTTGGTCCCCATAAGGTAAACCACTCATTAATCATCCAGAATGAAGTGCTGAAAATATAAATGGGGATAATGTGTTGCATTTATGGGTAGAGCTGGGGGGAGAGGACTAAATATGGGTACAAATGAGCAGTAAAAATAAATCCTTACATTTATTTGTACATTTTTGAAGAAAATATATGTGTGTAGTTTGACGTCTGCTGTTTGAGAAAATATAAGGGCTCTCTAAATTGATCAATTCTTTAACTTATGTTTTTTTTTTTACTAAACTGTAACATAAAATGTCCAATGGTGTGATATATAGTTGCAAATATTAAGAAAAGCAACTCTTAATAACACAAATAGCCTGAAAGCAATTCATCTGCATCATTGGACTCATATCTTTATATAGTGCTACTTATTTTATATCAAATTATGAATAATATTTGTTTTCCCTCAATGCTTGTCTGACATTTGCGTGACAATTTTATGGTGGCTCAAAAAAGGTTTAATATGCAGGGCTTGACAATGAGGACTGCCTGATGGCCCGGGGCCAGTGTGCAAGACGCTTGGGACAGTAGACAGGATAGTTACTGCCTTGTTACTAAAGTTTCATTTGGCTGCGACTCTGTTTTTGCATGCAATTGACAGTCTTTCACACAACCTGTCTGATTTGCAGAAGTAGCGCAGTTCATTTGGCATATGTGAATTCCGCAATAGCGCTCGGATCTGTGCCAAATCAATCGGCCTTAGATTGCCTGAATGAGGTGGTCTCGGCTTGATTGAAATGAACTCTAGAGCAGATCGATTGTAGTGAAAAAGCAAAATGAACCAGACTATATATATCAGTGTTTTACGGTTGTGTAATAGCTATATATACGGCTGTATTTCAGCATGCGTTCACTTTCATATTCAACATAAAAGCACACATTTACCAGTAGGAATGACATCCCACCCGACTCATCTTCTCTCTTCATATAGCCGCCTATATGCTGAAATATTCCCGAGAGCTGTTTATCCATTAGGAAAATTGACCAAAATTACCATCTGATCATTTTTCCATATTTGAATCTTATAATATTTTGTGTTAGGCCTATTGTTCTGTTCATTTCTGCACTGACACCTCAAAAGAAAGATCAGCATTGATCTGCTTCATGATCAGACTGCAGTCTCACTTCATCTGTTATTTCTCTATAATTTAAGCCTATAATGCAGAGTTCTAGCCAAGGTTTTTTATTTTTAATAGATTGATTCAATATTGATTTTTACAAAACTTGACAACTGAAATGAGGCTGTATGAGAAAGTCTGACCTCTCTGATTTATATTTGGTGACTATCTGTGGGTGTCAAAATTAAAGTGTGTATATATATATATATATATATATATATATATATATATTTTTTTTTTTTTCAAATTTAGTTTCATCGTAATTTTACGGTTTTTTTAATTGCCTGTTGTGTTTACAGAAAAGTTGTGCTGAGATGCTGAAATAGCTATTAACTCGTTTTTTTTTGTGGGGCGAGTGAACGTTTTGGCAGGGCAAGTAAAAATGTGAACCACTGGCCTGATTGGGCTAGTAGACAAAAACCTTAGCGTTGAACCCTGTGTGTAAAAGATTCTGAGGCAAAAACTTTACATGTGCAGGTCATGGGCTTCAGTCACATGTCTAAGTTGTCTGTGGAATTGCCCATATAAAATGAGCACAGTGTCACACCAGAGGATGCGGATTTTAGTGACAAAATGGAAAGAGTTCCTGTTTTTATAGATATATAAAAAAAAAGATTGCCATTTACTAAAATAGCCACTTTTAAAATTAGGCCTGAGGTATTTATTAATGATTTTCTTTGTGTTTGTAGGTGAGCTGCGACACATCGCTAACCTGAAGCCGTGGGGTTTGTTCGAGGTGCTGCTGGAGAAATACGAGTGGCCTCTGGATCAGGCGGCTCAGTTCAGTGATTTCCTGCTCACCATGCTGGAGTTCATCCCGGAGAAGCGAGCCACGGCCGCCCAGTGTCTGCAACACCCCTGGATCAACTCCTAACAACCTACGGGACATTCAGTATCCTGAGCACACACTTAGCTAGAACCTCAAACCTGTGTCGTTCTTTGTTTTTATATATATATATATATATCTATCTATATATTTAAAGAAGCTCTGACCTCTGGAGATATGATTATGTCTGTAGTCTGTCGCGTTTTCATTGTATGGTCATTTAATGTGTAGAGGGTCACATATTTCTATGTTAAAATAGTGCCTTGACATACTGTCTGCAAAACATGAAGACAGGGAAGAAAAAGAAGGAAAAAAAAGTCCCTCACCTTTTTATATTTGTCTGCGAATTTGTGTGAGGAATGCTTGTTTGTGAACATACAGAAGACTGTATGAATACTTGACTGACTCAATAAAGACTTGAGAGCTTAAAAGAATAAAGGATCACTTTCAAACACAATGATGTGGTGTATTTTTTTTGTATATAATTATTACTTTTTTGTTTCCATATACAGTTCTAGAAAAGACCACTGTATTATCAGTTATGATATATATATATATATATATATATATATATTAGGGATGTAATGAGACCTCAGGCTATGAGTTCTTGCAACACTAAATTGCAACACGATTTCTTATCGAGGTGAAAAGTTGTCTTGTGATAATGAGTGAGAATGAATTTAGCACTGAAGACAGGATTGGATTTGAACCGCACATAAAGTGCAATGCACACCTGACAGGCTGGACTCGGAGTTGCACGTCACTCATTTGCTTTTATCCGAGTCCAAAAGCAGAGGCTGCTACAACTGCAGCCACATACACACGCACACTAACCACGGCTCATAACAAGCGATGGAATAGCACTTTAGATATGTTTAAAGCCATAATCATCATAATCACTAATAAAATTAAGACACAGTCAGTTTTCATATTTCAGTCGCATTATTGAAGTGTAGTCGACATGTAAACAATGTAATCAAACTATTACCGTTGTGTAGGTCTTTAAGCGACAATGACGATGAACGTGAAACTGCTACAAAATTTAAAACCAAAAATTACATTACATACCTTTTTTTTTAAGTTCAATTTGTGTGAAGGAGTCCAATTCTCGGATGCCCCTCCAGCTGCAACCCAGTACTGGGAAACACCCATACACTTTCACATACATACACTACGACCAATTTAGTTTATTCAATTCACCTATACAAGTCTTTGGACTTGTGGAGGAAACCAGAGCACCCGGATGAAACCCACGCCAACATGAGGAGAACATGCAAACTCCACACAGAAATGCCAACTGATCCAGTGGGGCTTGAACCAGCAACTTTCTTGCTGCGAGACGATCGTGCTGCCCAATTTTCCATTCATATATTAGCAAAATATTTAGCAGCGTTTGCATGTCCTTTACTGTATATAATTAAAATAGAAGTTAAATAACATTCATTACAAGTTGATTTTTAAAAAAAAAGCATCTGAAGAGTTTCGCAATTTGTGATTTTTTTCAGTTGAATAAATTGTCCATTCATATATTTCATCATTGAAGATTTCTTTAAAATACTGTAAAATTCTTGTCTCATTGAGTAAGACTACACCCTAATATATATACATATATATATAAATATATATATATTAGGGTGTAGTCTTACTCAATGAGACAAGAATTTTACAGTATTTTAAAGAAATCTTCAATGATGAAATATATGAATGGACAATTTATTCAACTGAAAAAAATCACAAATTGCGAAACTCTTCAGATGCTTTTTTTTTAAATGAACTTGTAATGAATGTTATTTAACTTCTATTTTAATATATATATATATAAATATATATATATATATAAATATATATATATATATATATATATATATATAAATATATATATATATATAAATATATATATATATATAAATATATAAATATATATATATATATATAAATATATATATATATATATAAATATATAAATATATATATAAATATATAAATATATATATATATATATAAATATATATATATATATATAAATATATATATATATATAAATATATATATATATATAAATATATATATATATATATATATAAATATATATATATATAAATATATAAATATATAAATATATATATATATATATATATATATATATATATATATATATATATATATAAATTATTTATTTTATTTATAAACTGAATGATGTCCATATACAGCTCTGGGGGGGAAAATAATAATGCGAGACCCTTATCAGTTCTGGTAGACAATATCTTCTATTGATCTATTATACTAATCTATTCCTACTAATCCTTCATAATTTAATACACAACAAATAAAAACTACTTTCAAAAACTCCAAAAATGTAAGTACTATAAAAACAATATAATATTTCACCATAACATGTGATGAAGTATTTTTATAAACTACTGATAACCTGCTAAAATCTTAAAATAACAATATTGAGTTATGGGGAAACGTTTGAGTGAAACTATTTCAGTTTTCTTCTATTACACTGATGCTATTTCTCCCGTATTTAAAGCATTTTGTTGCATAACGTAAATCAAATGGTGTAATTATTTTAGACAACACAATATCAGTGTTTTAACTTGAGAAAAAAAGCTATATTTCCTGAAATAACCCTGATCTTCAATTGCAACAAATGAAAACAGACAATATTTTTTATTTAAAATGTGAGAGTAACGTACATTTGATTTTTAAGTGGCGATGTTAATCATTTAACAAGCTCTGTAACTGCAGGTTTTTCTCTTAGTGTGCCTGTTAAACAGCATATTCACCACTGCTGCAGTTATGTTATTCTATTGTTCCACAAGGGGGCGACAGAGGAGCAGGCATTAACCTACTGCTTATAAATAAATGCATTCACTGTTCAGATGAAGTCAGAGAAACTGTGATAAATGACTGTATATGACTGTATATGCACCTGAATTTCCCTGGACAACATCCAATCTGTGCTCCAGAGGTAGGACATGGGGTTGACTGAGGAGATCCTACCATTTTATATCAGTGGCTGAAAAAGCAGAAAAGTCCTAAGTAGAAGCGACACAAGCCCTTAGAATGTCTTTAAATGTCATAAATCCTACTAGTGAAAGTTTGGTCACTTTTTTCTGCGCACGACTGTCCATCCGTCATCTTCCTCCTCCTCCTCAGGATGATGATGATCATTCACTGTTGTACTACTGACTGAAGCTCCCGCTGATCCTCCTTCACAATCCATAGCCTGAGGAAAACAAACATTGTGCTTAATCACAGCACAGTAGTGCAGTGTTTCCCAAACCTGTTCCTGAAGGCACACCAACAGTTCACATTTTAAACCTCTCCCTAATCAATCACACCTGAATCAACTCATCAGAACATTAGAAGAGATAAGGGAGACATGCAAAATGTGTACGGTTGGTGTGTCTCCAGGAACAGGGTTGGGAAACACTGCAATAGTGGACTACAGTGATGCCTGGCCAAAGATAAGACATACAGTTCCCTTCATTCAAAAGATATTGATGTAGATGTAGATTTTATATACAAGTGTAGATGTATAAGTGACATGCATATAAATTGAGATATATATATATGTAAACTTTATATTGTCTATAGAATATGTCTAAAAGACTGAAAAATGTATGATTATTTTTTTCTGAACACATATACACTGCACCTCTTCCTCCTCGTCATCATCATCTTCATCCTGAGATGTTTGTGCAGGAGTGGCTTTGGCTCTTCCACTGCTCGTCGTCTTCTGGTTCAGTTGAAGGATCTGCTCTCTGACCTCCGACAATCTGCCCTGTTCACACTGCTGGAACATCCCGCACACCTGCTGTGCCACCTGACACACACAAAGAAACACACACATTAATCATCCATCAGTTTCTATTCAGAGACACTTAAAAATGAGGACGCGATGTAATCAAAGCAACAAAACAAAAATGGATACATAATACGAACATGATCACCTGGGAAATAAAAAAAAACAACATTTCACAGGAGAATTTATAATTGTGTCTTTAACTAGATAGATAACACAATAGATAGAATGAGCTAAATAAAACAAGATAAATAGAGCAAGAGCGATAAAATGAAGACAAATAGAACAATAGATACAATTATATAGATAGAATAATATAGAATGCGATAGACAGAATGAGATAGATGGAATATTTATATATATATTTATATATATATATATATATATATATACACACAAATAGAATGATATTTAGATGGAACGATAGATTAATAGATTTATAGAACAATGGATATATAGATAGAACAATAGATAGATAGATCGATAAAACAATATATATCGAACAATGGATAGATATTTGGATAAAATTATAGATATAACGTTATAGATCTATCAAAAGACAGAATAAAACAAGAGCGATGGAGTGATAGAGCGATAGATAGAACGATAGCTAAAATGATAGATGGATAAATAGATAGATAGAATAATAGCTAGAATGATGGTATATAGATAGAACGACATAGCTACGCAGAGAAAACGATAAGATAGATAAAACAATAATAGAATGAACGACAGATAGAATGATAAATATATAGATAGAACAACAGATAAAAAAGATAGACAGAATGAAAGTGATAGATCAATAAAACGATAGATAGATAGAAAGATAGAAAGATAGATAGATAGATAGATAGATAGATAGATAGATAGATAGATAGATAGATAGATAGATAGATAAATAGATAGATAGATAATGTAGAGAGAATGACAGAACAATAGACAGAATGATAGATATATGGATAGAACAATAGAGAGAATGACATAGATATATAGACAGAATGATAGATAGCTCAATTAAAACAATAAATAAATAAAACAATAGACAGAATGAAAGATATATAGAACAATGGATAGATATATAGACAGAATAATAGATTGTACGATATAAATAGATAAAACAATAGATATAAAAATATGGATATATAGATTGAACGATAGATGTAATGATATAGATTGATCGATAAAGTGATGGACATAATGATGGAACAATACAGTGATGTATAGATAGAACGATAGATGACAGTAATCACACACACAACTCCAGCTAGCTTTCATTCAGATCTCTTATATGAAAACAAAAAGACAACAGACCTGAGGCAGACTGCCATCATCCACCACTGTGTCGAACTCATTGTTCATGAGCTCAGAGATGAAGTCCTCCACCTCGTCCTGCTGGAGATCATCTGTGGTCACAAACAGACCATCGGTCAGCTCTTAAAGAGACAGTTCACTAAAATATGACATTACACACCCTCACCGGCTCACACTCGAGTGGCTTATTTTGAAGAGTCCTGAAAACCATTAACACCCAGAGTACGAAAAAACACTGGGATAGTCAGTGGTTACTGGTTTCAAACATTCTTCAAAATATATTATTTTGTGTTTAGATTAGATTCAACTTTATTGTCATTACACATGTACAAGTACAAGGCAAAGAAATTCAGTTTAGGTCTGACAGGCAGTGCAATAGCAGCAAGTGCTTAATTGTTTGAAGCAATAAAGAAAATCAAACTGATTTTGAACAAGTGAAGGGTGAGAAAATCATGACAGAATGTTCAGTGGTGGGTTTCTGGGCAGTTGCTAAGGTGTTCTGAGTGCAGAGCTCTGACCGTTGTCGGTGAAGTATTGCTGCAGCGCGTCCACCATCCACTCTGCCTTCTGCTGACTGAACGCTCCACCGAAGCCGTTGTCCACCGCTATCTGATAACAAAACACACATTATCCCCTGTATGTATATATGTGTGTGTGTGTGTGTGTGTGTGTGTATATATATATATATATATATATATATATATATATATATATATATATATATATATATATATATATATATATATATACACACACACACACACAACAACAACAACAACAACAACAACAACAACAACAACAACAACAACAACAACAACAACAACAACAACAACATATAGAAGCCCAGTATAATAAATATCCACGACCAACTGAAAGAATTAACGCGACACAGACATGTTTACATTGTGAAGCGCATCCTGACATCAGTCTGCTAGCCGATTCATATCAGACTGAAGCTTACGCAATAGATTTTGCAGTCATGATATCATATGATATGCATTTCCGATCACAAATGCTATTAGTTTACTAACTTGTAGCACCGGCCAAGTTTCCAAAACAGCCCGAACTGCCTCACTGAACACCTCACGTGTGGAAGATGAGAGCGGCGCCATCTTGAAATCCAGCAGAGCAGAAGAGTCGATCGCAGATTTTAGGAGATTCCCTAGGCAAAAGAATCGATGACAGAAACCGCCCCAGCACCTTATTCATTATAAATGATACTTATTTTATCATAAAGTGGTTGTTATATAAGATTATAAACACAGCATTGTGACTCTAAATACATTATATGTCGGTAATGGTTTACTGCTATTGTTTTATGTTGTTCTATTATTTTGCTTATTTCATTGAGATGTTTTAGCCTATTTTTAATTTTTTCTATTGCCTAACCATCAAGAACAATCATACAACACAATATAAAAGATGAAACATAAAAAACCTAATATAGGAATGGTAAAAAAAACCAAAACAAATATAAATAAATAAAAATAAATTAAATACACAAAGCATAGTGTACAGCATTTCTACATCCAATGATTTTAAGAATTGACAGAGGAATCAAAAAAGTGTTATAATATTTGATACTTATCTCAGATTTTTTGCTTTTCAACAATTCCACAGTAGAAATAAAGTTTTAGTTTTTAATAAAATGTTATTTTTAGTTCAGTTTCAATTTCTATGGTCTATGCTAGTGATGTGACGTTGTGCACCGAGGCTTCGAAGCATGTACCAAAAAAATTACACGTCTCAAAGTGAAGCAGTGTACCGAAGCTTTTGTTTAGCCATAGTCACGTGATCAGTGACTATGTGAAGCTTCATTTTCGCCTACACCCACGTGACCGCTTCGAATTTTGATTCAAAGATTTAAACACCCTTGTGGGTTAGTAAAGTGTATAGCGAGACATAAGTCATCGATTGCATACATTTCTACTGTTTAAAAGCACTGCACCGGTCCCACGCACCAGTAATTCAACTAAAATACAATAGTATATTATAGTAAAAAAGGCTTCTGAAGCATAATAAAGTGTGTTAGAGTATTATTTACAACTACTTTTAAAGAAGGCCATTGCATAGAATAGTGTGTAACGGAGGGCAGCTGACGAATACAGTGTTGTACTTTGACGGTCATTGGCTGCTTATATGTTTTACCCATTTATAAATCGTAAATATTTTTTTTCTGAAATTATATTATTGAGCAGAAAGTCTGAATGTGTGAATATAAAACCAACTTTACCTCAATCCTCATCACTACAGCCCCAGAACATACATCAGCCGCCCAGAGGGAAACTGAACTGGACCCGGCTTACAGTCACCCACCAATCGAAGCTTCACCACTGAACTCCACTGAAGAGTGAGAGATATTTGGGCAGGTATTGACCATGGAAAAAGTGACTGAGCTGAGCGAGAGCGTCACCACACCTGACGCAGAGGGTTATTCCTATAGATATGGTGTGGGGGAACAACTCATCACTTTCCAGACAGAGACCAGATGGAAGATGTACAAACAGACAAGTCCATCACCTGCTGAGGGTGTTCTGAGAGTTTTATGTCCTTATAATATATCTATCTATCAATTATTGTTGTTGTTAATTGTTTTAGATTACTATACTACTACTATATTGGAGTAAAGTTGGTTTTATATTCGCACATTCAGACTTTTCCCTTAATGATAGTTTTGGAAAAGCAGTCTCTGCAAACTCTAAATATTGACGCAGCCAACAACTATCAAAGTACAACATTGTTCACAGTCAATTTAATAGCACTAATGATGTTTTTGAAGTCATACTTGCATGCGATTTCACAACCAATATTTAAAGTAGCATTTTAAACAATTAGAGAGCGTGTCACAAGTTGTCACTGAACAAAAGTGCAAATTTAAAACAAAACTTTACCTCAAATACTACTATTACTATATTTTGGCATAGTTTGTATTATTATTACTTACATTTATTAAGAGATAAAGGATTTGGCTGATGCCGTATTTTTTTTCCAATAAAGGCCCTACCACAACCTCTTTACAAACGCAATTACATTACCTCACTTTTTATGGATTTAATTGTACAATGAAAGGGAAACGTGATTTGTCCTTAATACGGTATCTCATAGTAGTTATTTTAGATCTTTATGCATTTATATTAAAGTATATTTTGTATAATTGTTTATTTAAGAATATTTTGGTAGAACAATTTATTTTGCCAGTCTACACCAACACAAACTGATAAAACATACAATTAGCTGGATTTGCCTACAGTGATTGATACTGACTGATCATTTATTTAATGAAAAGTGAGGGCAATTGGAAATGTTTGCAGGAATTTGTCAGAATCACTAACCCAGGATGACTGAGGTTTTATATTCACATATTCAGACTTTCTAATTAATAATGTAATTTCAAAAAAGTATTCTTTGCAAATTATAAATAGTAAAATAATTTTAGCAGCCAGTTAATATCAAAGTCACTGTGCACAGTCAAATAAATAGTGCTTATGTGGTTTTGAAGCCATACTCGCATGTGATTTCATACCGAACATTCAAAGTAGCATGGTAGACAACATAGAGAGCATGTCACTGAGTGAATGTGCGAATATAAAACCAGATTTACCTCAATCAGGATGAAGCTTTTGCATTATTCCCGCTCAGTCATTAATGTAGGCCTTAAAAAGCCAATTTTGAAAAAATATATATCGAACTAACTTTTAAGCGTCATAATGGTGTTTGTGTTAAAACAGCAGCATTACACGTTAGTTGAGCTTTAAAGATTTAAACCAATGACATTTAAAGCTTTCATTTTAAACACAAATCCAGACTCTAACATCAATATTAAACTCTAACAAACTTTCATCATTAATAACACGTATGCATCAATTTAAATCTATGAATTTGCTGTCTAGCGTGTTACAGCGTTAAAAGTCAACTCATTGTCAACGTTTTAATTTAGTTTTATACTGTAGATGGTTTATGTCATAGACAGACTAAACAAACTATACTCAACTCTTATCTGATACACTTCATGCTTTATCCAATTTTAATACTTTGTTTGAAACCCACACTTACTGTATTCGTCGCAGGCTGTTTCTTTAAACCTCGTTTGGGTTGAGATTCCAATGAACCACTGTGTCCAACATCTCTGTGATCACTGGCAAAAGTTTGTAAAAGGGAGCAGTAGGCATTTATGCCTCCCGCGTCGACAGGCCGAAACCAACTCAGAGCAATATCACGGGGGAGGACCGGTGTAGTAAAGCTTAATCGTTACTTGTTTTTATTTACCTCTATTATTGACAATTACTCTTTTATGTTTATTATAGTATCTAAATAAGAATATGTATTAACATTTTCATTTATTTAGTTGTAAATATTCGTTTGTATAAAATGCTCACTTGGATGTTTCTCACCTATGTTGCGTAAATTAATAGTCAGGCTCAGCCTGCTTCGATGTGTTTTTGTTTATGTCTGCAAGTCTACACAAATGTGTTTTAACGTATTTGTAATTGTTTATTATATATAGCGTGTATTATAATATAATACATCAATAAAGTAAATCGTTGTCATTGATCATATTTTTAAAAATAAGCTGTAGCAGGGTGGTGCTGACTTAACAGTGTCGTATAATGCTAGCGTTTCAGTTCTTGCGTTTGCATTTACGACCTATAAGTGATAAACATGTGAGATATCGAGTGAGGATTATCCGGTTGGACAAAACGTGTGTGTGTGTGCAATGAACTGTGTTTGTACACAGCTTATTTGCAATCTTTGAAAAGTCTATGGTAAAATCCCATGGGGAATAGCAGCCGATTGGCCTATGAGGTGACTTCATGGTTTCAGCGCTCCCCATGACAACGAAACTCACAGCAGTGACGTCGCGATGTAAACATTAGATCTGCATTCTTATAAAGCTGGTCAGTTCTCTCTCAGTGTTGTCAGTTGTCGAGGTGTTGCTGTTTGTACTTGACCAAGGTGAGTTCAATACCGACGGTAGGAGTGGAGTCACGCCAATCTCACGAAGTCCGCTTCTTGAAGCTTCACTCGGCCCGTCTGTGCTGTAGTTCTTCACGGTTTGCGTACATAAACGCAATTTCACAAATAATATTACGTGTTTGTTGCTCGAAATGTGCCACAGAGCAACATTCCGGTGAACACCGGCACGGACTGGCGCCCAGCTCGTGCTCTCCCTGGGGCTAGGAGGCTCGTGCACCCTAGGCAGGGAGCAATACGGGCCCCGAGGACCCTCAGGGAAACACGGGAGGCCGGTAGTGGGACCCCGCTGCGAGGGTTATGGTGGGTGGGAGCAGCGTGGCCCACTCATCGTCTATTTTAAATTATAGTTTCAAACTTTAGTTTAATATAGTTTAAAATAGAAACCATGGTTACTGTAATGTTTTAACTGTACGTCTGTCTGTTGTAATGTTTTGCTTTGTTTTTCAGTAAGGCTAGTATCTGCGGTTAAGCCAGCCACGCGTCAGAACACGGTGACGGTGAAGACAATCGCGGGTTAAATTCATGAGCGCGCGCATTATAATGTTTCACTGTTTCCGTGCTGTATTTTCTATAAGTTTGTCTTGTTTAGATAAGTTTGCAGGTCAAACAGAATAAAGTATACTCTTTCTAAACACATGACTCATGTTTTTATGTGTCCTGTACTGTAAAACAATGTCAAAGAAGTTTGTTGAATGCATTTGTATGCAACATGGTTAGACAATTGTTAATAAATAATTTGTTGTTATAAATACACCTTCATTACTCAAAATTTGGTGTAGATAATAAAAGTTACTCAAAGTGTCCTAAAACATAAGGATAATGTTATGGTTGTTATATAACTCTATTCCACTATTATTCTGTAAGTTTAAAATCAGTAGATTATACTATATATTTCACATGTCATGAACGTACTGTTATTCAAGAATCTGCTTAATAAAAAAGATGATATTGTTTACAGTCAATGAAATAATCCTAATGTTGTTCTGAAGTTATTCTTACATGCGATTTCACACTGAATATTCAAAGACACCATGATAAACAATATAGAGACTGCGTCACAAGTTGTCACTGAACGAATGAGCAAATATAAAACCAACTTTAGCTCAATAACTATAGGCTACCTATCCCTGATAGCAAAAGACTCCAGGGCGGATCCGCCCTCAAGCCGCCAGCTCCGCTATGCTGTCAGAATCAGTTTGGCTATTCGCAAACAATATGCCCCGCCTCCGAACGGCGGACTGTCAGTTCGTGGGCTCGCAACAGACCCTGGGCGGATGCGCTGATCTAACGCGCCCATTTCAACGGTCGCGGTCACAGAGTGTAGTCGCCAGAATGAAGTAGCAGGAGCCCGCAGATCGGAAAACGGTAAATATGTTTTATCTGTGCACTCATGTAATCATTATTGCTTTGTTTGATATTTTTTTTATCCTGAAATGATTGATATTTCAAAATTACGCCAAGATAAGCTAAAGTTAGCTGTTCATTTGTATTTAGCATATCGCTACATTTGAGTAACATTAAAAATAGCTTTGGTAAATAACTTTGAGTAACGTTAAAGCTATTAGGGCGGGATTTATTAGTGTGGGGGAGATTGAATTACCTATTTGGTTTTTAATGCAGTAGTGAGCGCCTATTTTATCGTAATTTATCATCCCTTTCCTGCAAAATAGCGAGACAAGGCCTAACGCAGGGCTATTCAATTGGCGGCGCGCGTGCCGAATTTATAACT
The DNA here is from genome assembly GCF_903798145.1 of Danio aesculapii. Lineage (NCBI taxonomy): Eukaryota > Metazoa > Chordata > Actinopteri > Cypriniformes > Danionidae > Danio > Danio aesculapii. Next base: position 45,297,477 of record NC_079442.1, on the reverse strand, counting down.
TACACCAAGGCTAACACGCACACGCACTGGTTTAACTATAATATCTATTATAGTTGCCTCCCTAATTGTTACGCAGTTTAAGACACAACATAAGAATGTGTCTGAATGTAGAATAATCCCACTTATACACTGCTTTTGTTGTGCTTTAAAATAAAATATTTGAATATGTTTGTAAAAAAAGCATATTGTACAATGCACTGATATTATTTAGTTTTAAAATACAACATATTAACATTTTAATGTAGAAAAAGCCAATGTGAGTGTCTTAAGGAGCTGAAATACAGCATATGAGCTCTTATGCTGTTGTTTCATCATTCATATTGCAAGTCATATCTCTCCGGCCCCTAGTTGGGGTGCTTTTCATGAACTGGCCCCCTTGACAAACTATTTGAATAGCCCTGGCCTAACGTTTAGGCCTAAAGTTACTTTTTACACCCACCTCCATTTAGTTTGAGACTAGTTTTGTCTATATTTTGACAAATATATTCTATTAGATAATTATTTCAAATGATAATTTCGTGTTTCTCTCTCTCTCTCTGTATGTGTGCACTGTGCAGCTTACAGTTCATCCAAGTCCCTTGGAGGCCATTTCACCTTTTTCAACCATTTGGGTAATGTAAGATTAAAACAGTTTTGAAAGACAGCTATTTTGTTAAATAATGGCAATGGTATATATTACAACTTTTAACATGTAATAAATGTGCAATTGAAAAAGATTCATTCCAATATTTTGAGTTTAGAAAACCCACTTTTATCACAATACTTTGGATATTGTACAGGATACTAGTTTGAGTTTATTTTGGTTTATGCTTACATTTTTACATTTATGCTTCTCCCCATGTTATGTTTTACATAATTCTTTCTTATACTAAATCATAACAAGATGCTGTGTGTGTTCTGTTGCAGCTTATTTTAGTTTATGCCTATATTTTTACATGTATGCTGCTCCTCCCTATGTTGCGTTCCAGATCATTATTTTATATCATAATAAAGTCATATTAAGATACTCTGTGTGTGTGTGTGTCTGTGTCTGTGTGTGTTTGTGTGTTTTCTGTTGCAGCTTACAGTTCGTTCAAGTGCTGCCAATTTCTTGGAGGCCATTTCACCTTTATCAACCATTTGAGTAATGTAAGTTTTGAAAGACAGCTATTTTGTTAAATAATGGCAATGGTATATACTACAACTTTTAACATGTAATAAATGTGCAATTGAAAAAGATTCATTCCAATATTTTGAGTTTAGAAAACCCACTTTTAATCACAATTCTTTGGTTCTGGTATAGGATACTAGTTTGAGTTTATTTTGGTTTATGCTTACATTTTTACATGCTTCTTAGGCCTGTCACAATAATCAATACTTGACTTATCGCACAACACATGACCTCAATAATCTTTGATGATGCAATATATATCGCCCATACATAAAAACAATTCTAACAACATTTTAGCTGATTGTGCAACATCTCTATCTTTACTCGAGGTTTCAGTGTCAGTATGGTTAAAAACATTATAGTATTTACCATAAATTACTATAGTATATTTTTATGCGGGTGTCTGACAGCTGAAAATAGATCTGCTAGCAGATATCGCAGCCTCTGTTATTTTTTACCTTGCACTTCTTTAACATTTATTATTTATTTGTTTACGATATGTTTTCACATTCTGGTTCCAATGAATCATTATTAAACTGTTAAAATGACTAATTAAATCAAACATTCTAAAGAATAAAATATTCATTGTTTTTTGAAAGAGTGTACTTGCATTATGCATACAATATATGTATGTGTGTGTGTGTGTGTGTGTGTGTGTGTGTGTATTTATGTGTGTGTGTGTGTGTATGTAATTGTTTTGTTATTGTCATATAATAAGTGGCTTAAAATAATCTTCAATTGACAATAAAATAAGTATCGCAATATATTTTGGTGCAATACATCGTACAACAAAAAATAGATATCGTGACAGGCCTAATGCTTCTCCCCATGTTATGTTTTACATCATTATTTTTTATACTAAATCACTGCAAGATGCTGTGTGTGTTCTGTTGCAGCTTATTTCGGTTTAAGCCTAAATTTTTACATATATGCTGCTCCTCCCTATGTAATGTTTCAAATCATTATTTCATATCATACAAAATCATATTAAGATACTGTGTGCATGTATGTTTTCTGTTGCAGCTTACAGTTAATTCAGGTGTTGCCAGTCTGTTGGACCATTTCAGAATTGTTGTTGGAGTCATCTTACTATTTCAACTGCTAGAGTAAAGTAAGTTTTAATAGTTTTAAGTCTAAAGAGACAAGTTTTGGTTCTTTTCCATAACTTACTGGTTGTAATCTGTTTTGTGTTCCTGTAAAATTTCTTTTAGATGAAATGAATAGGAAAACTGCTCTTGTCTCTAGCTCTGCCTTAAGTAGGAGGACACATATAGATGTAGTTAAACGACTTTAACAAATTAGTGATGGCTGCACAAATTTGACTGACTTTCAGATGACAACAGAGAGGGACATTTTAGAATTTTTTACAGTGTTTTACTGTTAAAAGTTTTTTTTTTTGAATGTCAGTCTTAGGAGTGAAAAAACACATACTGTGTTAATAGGGTATATGCAGAGCTAGTGTTTAACTAGTGTTTAATAAACTTCCGGTGAACGGTTTATGTGACTTTTTTCCATTTTATACGGTTCCTTTTACAGCATCGATGTTGCAATGAATTAAAATACAATCAGTTAAATAGACTTTGTCATTCATTTAGTTGCTCAAGCGTAAAATGAGACCAAAAAAAGAAAACAGACGCTGATTAAACGTGCTGATTTTGTAATGGCATACAGTTCACTGGAAGCACTTAGCCCAGGTTACTGACAAATTAAAATCCTTTAGCATACTTCTGCATATACCCTATTGTTAAAATGGTCTTCTAGTCAATCAGAAAGTCACATTGCTATGTCTATAATGAATAACCTGTGCTGTAAATTGAGCAGTTTTAGGTTTACTGTCAAATAAACGCAAATAGCTGTAGCTACAGTATCAAATTAAGGCCCTTAAAAGGTATTTAAAAGTCTTAATCACATTTTTACGAGGTCTAAAATTTTGTTTAAACGTTGTCCAAAGTGTTTGACTCCAAAAAGGCATAAATATACAGTTGAAGTCAGAATTATTCGCCCCCTTAGAATTTTTTTTTCTTGTTTAAATATTTCCCAAATGATGTTTAGCAGAGCAAAGAAATTTTCACGGTATGTCTGATAATATTTGTTCTTCTGGACAAAGTCTTGTTTGTTTTATTTCAGCTAGAATAAAAGCAGTTTTTACTTTTTTAAGACCAATTTAGGGTTAAAATTATTAGCCCCTTTAAGCCATTTTTCCCCCGTCAGTCTACAGAACAAACCATCGTTATACAATAACTTGCCTAATTACCCTAACCTGTCTAGTTAACCTAATTAACCTAGTTAAGCTTTTAAATGTCACTTTAAGCTGTATACTAGTGTCTTGAAAAATATCTAGTCAAATATTATTTACTGTCATCATGGCAAAGATAAAATAAATCAGTTATTAGAAATGAGTTATTAAAACTATTATGTTTACAGATGTGTTAAAAAAATCTGCTTTCCGTTAAACAGAAATTGGGGGGAAAAATGTGTATTTTTGAGACTGTTCTGGCAGAAGCAGGCAACTCGTACCTTTCAGCCAATCAAGTGAGAGCTGTTTTCAATGTCACAGTCCCTTTGCATTGAACTTTGAGTGTCTTACATTCAGAGATGTTGTTTATGTTCACACAGCTACATTACACATCAACTAAAGTTTACAATATCATATCATAGTGGACCACCCCTTTAAAGAATATCTGCTTGTGTGTTACAGGTGCTGTGAGAAAGAACTATGTCTCCCATGCCGCACTGATGATTCATCTATTCATTCATTTTCTTTTCGGCTTAGTCTCTTTATTAATCTGGGGTCGCCACAGCGGAATGAACCACCAACTTATCCAGCATATGTTTTACACAGCGGATGCCCTTCCAGCTACAACCCATCTCTGGGAAACATCCATACACACTCATAAACTACGGACAATTTAGCCTACCCAATTCACCTGTAATGCATGTGTTTGGACTGTGGGGGAAACCAGAGCACCCGGAGCAAACCCACACAAACATGTGGAAAACATGTACCCTCCACACAGAAATGCCAACTGACCCAGCCGGGGCTCGAACCAGCGACTGGTGAGACGACAGCACTACCTACGTCTTGCTGTGAGACGACAGCACTACCTACTGCGTCGCCGCCACTAATGATGTCATTGTTTAACATGTGATACAATGGTTCAACCTGGCAGCAGACAGGGGAAGCTCGAGGAGTTGCCCTACTGTCAGTATCTTGACTCAACAGTGAACTCTTTGAAATGGTCATTTAAAATAGTACCATTCTGTTCAGCAAAGTCTATAATTAATTCTGCTTTTAATCTCCTTTTACTCTTTTTCATGTAGTAAAATGCTTTTATGAAGTAAAACAGTTAACGGTACAATTTTTTCATTGTGTTTTATTTGTTCCGTTCAGTGTATACGTAGTACAACTTTGATAATAGGTCATTACTGACATATTTACCCTATTATCTATTTTTATAGTTTTTTTGTGATTGGCTAAAAGGATTTTAGATTTAGACGTTTTGAGTGATTAGGACAGACATTTTAAATATCAAGTTTTTATTGTCTAATGTTCTATAGATTTTAGATATTTCTTTAGGTAGTTTTGCCCAGATTAGTTTTGAATTAGGAAACTCAAGGTATCAGCACCAAATTATCTACTAATGAACGGGTTTGGATCGGATCCGGATAAGCTACTTCATCAATGAGTCCGGGTCCAGATCGGATCCGGGCCGGATGAGCTAGTCTATCAGCGGGTCTGGATCGGATCCGAGCCGGATGAGCTAGTGTATCAACGGGTCCGGATCGGATCTGAGCCGGATGAGCTACTCTATCAGCGGGTCCGGATCGGATCCGGGCCGGATGAACAGCTTTATTAGCGGATACGGGTAAGGTCTGAAACGGGTCCGGATCGGATCCGGAATTCTTATCCTTTCCGGATCCGTTGCGGTGTGCAAGTGGACTCCATTACGGACCCGTTTTGCGTATCCGTCGCGGATCATGTCACACCTTCGCCGCGGATCCGTTCCGGAGTCATTTTGCTATCTGGGATATCATTATTTGTGTGGTCAGAGTTTTTGAATGGCCTAAATCAAGTAAAATCAGAGAATCAGAATCAGAAAGAGCTTTATTGCCAGGTATGTTCACACATCCGAGGAATTTGTTTTTCGTGACAGAGCTTCTACAGTGCAACAGGATTACAGAGACAGGACAAAAAAACAGATAATAAATATATTTTAACAAAAGAAGTAAGTAGTGAATGTAAATATACACATTGACAAGTGTATGTACATGTTTACTACTATATACAACGTTATATGTGCAGCTGTTATGTGCAAATTGGCATGTAAAGTGTGTTGTTAAATAAGTGTATATGTGTATAAAAGTGTGTAGCAAGTAGTGACGTTTTTTCATAATTATTATCAAGTGTTCATAAGATGGATTGCCTGAGGGAATCGGGCTGTGTCGGGCTGTTTTGGTGCCCAGTGCTCTGTAGCGTCGACCAGAAGGTAACAGTTCAACGAGGCAGTGTGCTGGGTGTGAGGGGTCCAGAGTGATTTTGGCTGCCCTTCTGTTCGCTCTGGATTAGTACAGCTCTTGGAGAGTAGGTAGAGTTGTTCCAGTGTTTCGCTCAGCAGTCCGAACTATTCGACGTTGTCTTCAGAGGTCAGATTTGGTAGCTGAGCTAAACCAGACAGTTATTGATGTGCAGATGACTGATTCAATGATGGAGGTGTAGAACTGTTTCAGCAGCTCCTTTGGGAGGTTGAACGTCCTCAGCTGATAAAGGAAGTACAGCATGTCTCTTACTCAAAAATGTCTCTAACTCAAGTATTTTCAGCAATCAAAAGTCAAATTTAAATATATAAAATATATTTTAACAACAAACTAAAATTTTATCTAGTTCAAATGCCAAATTTAGGTTTAGGGTTTCACAACTTTATTAATCCCACCCGGTGCAATTAAATTAGGGCAGTAGCCTCACGATACAACAATCACTTACAAACACAATCCAGCATGCTTCATAATAACATTATAAACAGTATTAAAACAAACAGCAATAATAAAGGACCCATAAATTAAAAATGTAAGACTTGCTAAAATGTACAATAGTATCTGAATGCAGCCTTTATGATGCAAGCTGAGACTGCATCACTCAGCGATGCAAAGTCAGACACAATGTACTCAAATGGAGCGAGTGACGTCACTGTGAGGGGTAGGGTTAGGGGTGGGGCTAGGTGAGCCCATTAAAAAGCATTGGATGCAGCTCAGATTGCACTGCACCAGATCTGCATCCAGACCCCTCTCCAAATGTAAGGTTGTAGCAAGTCTTAAAGTGTCTAATAACCTCTGAAAATGACTAGCCACAGTGCTTGGTGAGGGAAAAAACCTTCATTTATTAATTTTCAACCGCTTTTCCAGGGCTGGGTCACGGGGGTAGCAGTCTTAGGAGAGAACCCCAGACTTCCCTTTCCCCAGACACTTCCTCCAGGCATTTCCAGGCCAGCCGAGAGACATAATCCCTCCAGGTCTTCCCCGAGGCCTCCTCCCGGTGGGACATGCCTGGAACACCTCCAGGAGGCATCCGAAACAGATGCCCGAGCCACCTTTGCTGACTTCTCTCGATGTGGAGCAGCAGCTGCTCTACTCCGAGCTCCTCCCGGGTGTCAGAGCTCCTCACCCTATCTATAAGCATGTGCACTGCCACCCTGTGAAGGAAACTCATTTCGGCCGCTTGTATCTGAGATCTTGTCCTTTCGATCATGAACTAAAGCTCATGACCATAGGTGAGAGTAGGACCGTAGATTGACCGGTAAATCGAGAGCTTTGCATTTTGGCTCAGCTCCTTCTTTACCACAACGGACATAATTCGGACCTTACGTCGACCGCATTACTGCACAGATCCTCCTGTCAATCTCACGTTCCATCCTTCCCTCACTCATGAACAAAACCCAGAGATACTTGAACTCCTCCACCTGTGGTAAGGTCTTTCCTCCAACCTGGAGATGGCAAACCACGGTGGAGCACTATGGCCTCGGACTCGGAGCTGCTGCTTCTCATCCCAGCAACTTAATTTCAAGCCCATTTAACCACTAGTAAAACTACAATTTTTACAGATTTATTTATTTTTTAAGTAGTATTTAGTATATATCAGCTTATTAATCATTCACTCATTTTCTTTTCAGCTCAGTCCCTTTATTAATCTGGGGTCACCACAGCGGAGTGAACCGCCAACTTTTCCAGCGCGTTTTAGCAGCAGATGTCCTTCCAGCTGCAACCCAGTACTGGGAAAGCTTATCAATCACATGAGCTAAATTATAATTCATCAAAGTACATCCATTTATTGAATTAATGTACATAATTAGAAGTGCCTTAATGTAAAGGTACGAGAATGTAAAGTTATAACGATATAAGTTAACATTTTTAGGGTTTGTTAACATAAGTTAACATTTTTATTTTGTTTAAAATAAATACTTATTAATTCTGAATATGTCAGTCAGGATTGTTTTAGTACATAAACTGGTCAATCTAATGGTAAAAATTTATGATAATCATCATTTTTAAAGAATAAATAAATAATTATCACATTCTAAAGCTGTATTACAGATTTATTGTTGTGATACCTAAAACCACCTTCATAGTCTCTGATCAATCTGCTCATAAGATAGAAAAAGAACAAGACCTAGCACAAATCATTACTCAGAAACGTACATACTTTAATTGAATTATTTATCGTTGATACAATAAATGAACAGAATTCTTGAACATTTTTAAAGATGTGTCTGGGAATACTGGGGTTATAGGATAAGTGTTTTTCTTTCCTAATCATAACAGTAAAACTGGCTCAGTAAGAAACACAAAGCAGGGTATCAGCATTATAACATTCCTTGGAAAAATTAAACACCAACCCATGCGAGGCTTCAGAAATAACTTTGGCATTGACCAATAGCGAAAGCTGAAAGCAGTCAACAAACCAAGCTGCTGTGTTATACATGTGGAGGCGCATTATTTACTTCTCAGAGATCCTGAAATGAGGAAAAAAACTGCAGCGATTTATAGCAAGAAACACCGATCAAGTTTAAAATCCCCTTTCAGATGCAAATGTCACGAAAATATCGTTGATGAATTATGGAGTGATTTATATGATATGAAATGAAATTTGTTTGGTGTTCATCTGTGAGTCTTGTGTTTGTATATATAATTATAAATAGATGACTTCGGTCACGGATAACACTGTTAAAAATATAAATCATTCATCCAACTAAAGCTTTAGGTTTTGTAAAAAAAAGGGGGTCATATTTAATAGTCGAGCCGGTTTGGTGCCGTTTCTCTTGGTTAATTGACTTCATCAAATGAGTTCACAATACAAACCACATTATTTCATTTCTGAAAGGCACATTTTAAAGTTGATCCGAAACCAATTCTTCATGGATTTGCTCATTCAATGCCTGAATACAAAAAACGCAAGCATAAATCTAGTCAATATGAACTCTTTCCCTACCAGCATTTTTGATTATTTTCACACAATTTTAATGGTACGGTGGCTGAGAGAGATTAATGTGCTGCAATTTAAGAAACCACACGCAATTATAAAAACCGCCAGCCAATTAAGAGAAGATCTTCATCCATTTGACAGCACACTTGCTGCAAATCCTAACAAAGCAAACAAATTAATAAAGCGTGCTGCATTTTCTCCCAACGCAAACAATTTAAGAAAACGCGCTGCATTTTCTCACAACACAAACAAATTACATTTCCGTCATGCTATTTGAAAGTGTTGTGAGAAAACGCAGCGCATTTTCGTAAATTGTGTGCGTTGTGAGAAAATACAGCGAGTTGTATTAAGTAGTTTGCGTTGTGGGAAAATGCACCGCGTTTTATTAATTTGTGTGTGTTGTGAGAAAATACAGCGAGTTGTATTAATAAGTTTGCGTAGTGGGAAAATGCAGCGCGTTTTATTAATTAGTTTACGGTGTGAGAAAATGCAGTGCATTTTCGTAAATTGCTTGTGTTGTTAGAAAATGCAGCAAGTTTCATTAATTTGTTTACGTTGTGAGAAAAAGCAGCGTGTTTTTGTAAATTGTTTGCATTGTGGGAAAATGCATCGCGTTTTATTAATTTGTTTACGTTGTGAGAAAATACAGCGTGTTTTTGTAAATTGTTTGCGTTGTGGGAAAATGCAGCGAGTTTTATTTATTTGTTTGCTTTGTTAGAAAATGCAGTAAGCTTTTAAAAATTTGTTTGCGTTGTGAGAAAATGCAGCATGTTTTTGTAAATTGTTTGCGTTGTGACAAAATGCAGCATGTTTTGGTAAATTGTTTGCGTTGTGAGAAACTGTAGCGTGTTTTTGTAAATTGTTTGCGTTGTGAGAAAATGCACCGTATTTTCGTAATTTTTTTGCGTTGTGAGAAACTGCAGCGTGTTTTCATAAATTGTTTGCGTTGTGAGAAACTGCAGCGTGTTTTCGTAAATTGTTTGCGTTGTGAGAAAATGCACCGTATTTTCGTAATTTGTTTGTGTTGTGAGAAACTGCAGCGTGTTTTCATAAATTGTTTGCGTTGTGAGAAAATGCAGCGTATTTTCTTAATTTTTTTGCGTTGTGAAAAACTGCAGCGTGTTTTCGTAAATTGTTTGCATTGTGAGAAAATGCAGCGAGTTTTACTTTTTTGTTTGCGTTGTGAGAAAATGCAGCGCGTTTTTAAAATTTGTTTGCGTCGTGAGAAAATGCAGCATGTTTTTGTAAATTGTTTGCGTTGTGAGAAAATGCAGCGTGTTTTCGAAAACTCTTTGCGTTGTGAGAATGCAACGTTTTATCAATTTGTTTGCGTTGTGACAAAATGCAGCAAGTTTTATTTATGCGTTTGTGTTGTGTGAAAATGCAGCACATTCTTTAAAAATGTGTTTGCGTTGTGAGGGTTTGCAGCACGTTAAGCTCTCTCAGCCAGCGTATAATAGCCTCAAGAACCAAAAATACTGTTTTACTCTAGTTCCATGCATTCATTTCAATGTGTGTGCACCAAAAATAAATGTGAAAATAAGCTGAGAAATTTTAGTTTTTTATCAGATTAATAACAATAATTAAAAAATGCATTGAGGAGGTCTATTTAAACTCTCAAAGCTTGAAGTCATACCTCTTTGGGGAAACGGGATCCACATATGATCCAGTATCTTTCAGTTTTACAAGCGTTTATATGCTGTTGAATGTCTGATGGTCAGTTGTTTGGTTTTTACACCTGGCATATTTGTGACATGATCATACTTTATATATTATATGGCTGTGTGTTTATTTGTAGACATATCACGAAAAAGAGAAAATGCACATCAGTTAATAGAAATGCCATCATATTTGATCAACATTTTGAAAATATTGCAAATGGTTTGAGCAATATTGTAATGAAAGCCAGGATAGTAAAAAAAAAAACATGAAAATCCCACTAATAGCAGGGGAAGCGGTAAGCCATTTTAAGTAGTGGAATATAAGTGCAATTAAAGGGACAGTTCACCTAAAAATGATTTACTCACATCCTCCACTTGTTCAAAACCTGTTTGAGTTTCTGAGAACACAAAGGAACATATACTGAAGAATGTTGGATGGAAAAACAGTTAGTAGCTATGTTTCCATCCAAAGAAGCAAATTAAACTTATGTGCAAAACTGGAATATCTCATAAAACATTTGTGCATAAAGCAGCGTTTCCATCCAATGAGTCAAAGAAAACAAAATCGTCAGTTCTTGATCAACTAGAGCCAAATATCATAAAGGAAAATTGAGTTTGCTGCAGTAGGAGGAGCCACTGTGGGCCTTTTTCTTGTCCTATAAATACTAGTGCCTCAGAAGATGAAGATGAAATGCAATGATCACTCTTCGGGAGTGCAGACGCTCAAGACAGTTCTGGAGGCAATAAAATTGAATCGCTTTGATGGGATTTTAAGATGACCAAAACAACATTTCAGATGCTTTATAATGTGCTCGCGTCGCTGGTTTCTTCATTAAAGTCGTCCTATCGCACATTTTTATCATCACATGATCTGTTAAAATCACATAATTTTTGATGCAAACGCTGGAAAAGATTTATATTGAATAAAATGTTTGTTAATGTGCTTTTGAAAAGTACTTTAATCTCAGTTATTACATTTATGCAAAAAAAAAAAAAAAGTATTTTTAAAATTTATTTTCTGCTTCTATCTGCTTAAGTCATGACCTATGAAATAATGTTTCCAGGTCCAAGCCACTACTCAGTTGGATTGAGAAAATATTCGTTTATGACCACTTTTTAGTCGTATCACACAGTAAAGTGAATTTTATATAAAATTATGCTGTACACTACCTGACAAAAGTCTTGTGGCCTATCCAGGTTTTAGGAACAACAAATAATAACTTGACTTCTAGTTGATCATTTGGTATCAGAAGTGGCTTATATGAAAGGCAAAGGCCTCTAGATTACGCTTATTTTACCAGAATATAATATGATCATGTCTTGATTTTAATGAATTAATTAGGACAGTAAGTTCCGACTTTGCTTAGACAAAAGTCTTGTCACTTAACAGAAATAATGTACAGTATAGAATATAAAGTCATGCTGCAGTGGAAAAAGAGTTAATATTGTGTATGACTCCCATGAGCTTGGAGGACTGCATCCATACATCTCTGCAATGACTCAAATCACTTATTAATAAAGTCATCTGAATGGCAACGAAAGCGTTCTTGCAGGACTCCCAGAGTTCTTTGGATTAGTCTTCAATGCCTCCTCTATCTTACCCCAGACATGCTCAATAATGTTCATGTCTGGTGACTGGGCTGGCCAATCCTGGAGCACCTTGACCTTCTTTGCTTTCAGGAACTTTGATGTGGAGGCTGAAGTATGAGAAGGAGCGCTATCCTGCTGAAGAATTTGCCCTCTCCTGTGGTTTTTCATGTAATGGGCAGCACAAATGTCTTGATAACTCAGGCTGTTGATGTTGCTATCCACTCTGCAGATCTCTCGCACGCTCCCATACTGACTGTAACCCCAAACCATGATTTTTCCTCACCAAACTTGACTGATTTCTCTGAGAATCTTGGGTTCATGTGGGTTCCAATAGGTCTTTATCAGTATTTGTGATGATTGGGATGCAGTTCAACAGATGATTCATCAGAAAAATCAACCTTCTGCCACTTTTTCAAATGTTCAACTATAAGTCAAGCTATTATTTGTTGCTCTTACAACTGAGATCAGCAACAAGACTTTGGTCAGGTAGTGAACAGGACAGTCTCTGGAATGCTGCAACACAGACAATAATATTTGAACAATTTATTAAAAAATAATCACGTTCTGGTCATCGAATATTACGCATGGACATATATTTTGCGATTGAAAGTGTTACAGCATTTTGTAAACGTTTATTATAACCATCTGTTGAGTCTCCCCATACAGCTAGAGCACTTGGACATGGAAGCCGCTTCGCATGAAGTCACACTTAAGCGGATTATGGGTGTCAATGTCTGCTTTTTTCCAACATTCATCAGTATATATTCCCTAAAACTCACTTCAATTTTACTAAACAATGAAGAAATGTTCATTTTTGGATGAACTATTCCTCTTGAACGGTTATATAAGTTGACATTTTCCAATTAAAAACCACAAGCTGACAATGACTTGATTACAGTGACTGACTTAAGTTATGTCAGCATTATGTGTGCATTAAGTTTTAGGTACATATTGGGAATTATTTATAGTATAATGAACACGCAAACTTAACTTACATGAGTATTATTACGTGGAAATATCAGTTACCAGATTGTTTATAAAAATGAGGAGATAAATGAAGCAAAAATTACAACAAAACGAAATGCGAGTTTGGGACATTGATTATATTGCCAGCAAATAATATTCACATTTGTTCTGCTCCCCCTGAATGTTTTACAGCGCTATGTATTTCTTCCTGCTTCATCATTTACAGAGACGCTTGGAAATGAGTTCATTTAAGCAACATGAAATAACAGTCAGTCATATTTGTGTAATTATTTTCCATTTCTGAACCACAGATCCTTGAGTGACTACTGCAATTGCAGGAACTCAACAAAGAAAGGGGATTTTCAACATCGCAACAAAAGTTGAACAATAATTATCGATGGTTAATATCCCTAGATTTAAACAGAAGAAGTGAGCACTCATATACAGTATGCATAATTATTTACTTACTGTCAATCAGAAAATATACTCTGGCCATCTGAGAGGATTTCCTGCATTAGATATCTATGAGATGTGAAATGTACATTAACAGTGAGTATTGCTTAATGTTTTTCTCTAAACCGCTTTATAGAACAGCAGACTCATCTCGCTCCTTTCATATGGACAAAAGCCAACGGGAGAAGAGCAGAAAATGGCTGAAAATCCTGAAACTTTGGGTGTTTACAATTGCTAATTTAAAAAAAGCTAAAGAAATTAATACTGTACTGATCAATGATCAAGTTTCATGTAGCAAAATAATAAAATGCCCGTTCAAAAAGGTTGAATTGTACAAAAGAAACATACTGAAGTCTATATCGGCTCAAATTGTTTCCATGTATAAAAGCATTTCACCTTCAATCATATCAAAACCTCACAAAATCCACATAAAATGGCTAATTTAACAACTTTTTTGCATGACATTCGCTTTTTAGGATAATACATTATAAGCCAAAATTATTATTGAACCATTTGTCAAATCCAAGGGAAGGGTTTAGAAAAAAATTATTGCGTGAAAGCTCAATTATTGCGCAGTAATGAAACAGTTGCCATTTATCCATTGAAGCCCTTTCACCGTAATCCATCCGCAATCCAGATGAAAGCTTTAAATTAAATGAGCCGTTTTCATCCTTATGAACTAACAAACATCAAAACCAAATATCTACACCACATGAGTCTCCTATGGTAGTAACATCTGGTCACTAAATCTTATTAAAAAAACAAAGCAAACACAATGAACAATGTCATCAATGATAAGTATAACAAAACTGATATTCTTCTTTGCTTTAAAAATTGTACATTGTTAGGAGGATCTTCTCATTGCACTCTCCACACTTCTGATCAGCAAAAAACATTCTAAGGCTATTTACAAAGTACCACAGTCTTCAACTATACAGCACTGCCATGCAAGTCTGCGTTCCCTCATCGAGAGCGTTTATATATATATATATAATGTTATATATATAATGCGCAGCACAGGTATTCACAGGTCATCTCCAACAGGGAGGAAGGGAAGTCACAATCTATCACCAGACCAAACGTTTTGGGATTGCTTGAATTATTATATTTTTAAAACTATTCATTTAATAAAATATTTAGTAACAGCCTTGGAAACGGAAAACAAGTCTTAATCGTCTCTTCGTTCAGATCTAATGCAGAGAATCTTGCAAAAAAAAAAAAAAAAATCTAGTAATATTTCACCCTGGAAAACAAAGAGGAAATTACATTTTAAATAAAAACAATTGTTGTTTGCAGGTTTTTTTTTCTCCATAATTTTGAATTTGCAGTTTTAAAGAGATTTTTAGCATAATTTTTCGACAATGTGTTTGGATGTTTTACTTCCAGTATGTTCCAGGAAGTTTCTGTGTTTCTCAATACACAGTAGTCAACGTTCGAAGTGAATCTGTTTTACAAAACTGTCCTAAGATAAGAATGGATGTTGTTCAATAATTTAAGGACAACTTTGATGATAGGTGATGATCCACTTCAAATGTTGATGATATACAACTATATCGCACTGCTACGAGTGTGATATTGCGTTTATACAACAGTTTGACGGCATAATCGTGTATATAAAAAAGAAAATCAAACAGTCTCAAAAACCCGCTGCCAATTCACCAATGTCACTTTAGAGCTAATTTGAATGATTCTCTAGCATAATGTCTAAAGTGATGATAACACGGGTGATTTTGCTGACATTTTAAGATTATATAGCTGAACAGCATGAAATGCTATCAGTCTACAGAGATATCTTGCAGCATTTCTCTGTTGCAATCAGGATTTCACAATAATCAACCCTGAAAAAGCCAAAGCAAAGCAAACACTACCAGTTTACTATGGTATAATTACAGCACTACAACATACAAAAGAGAGAGATCTATCTAGAATGACACTTACCAGTTTAATAATGATTTGATTAGCTGTAGTTTGAAACGTTCGCTGATAAAATGCTGGTTTTCTCCCCTAAGGACTAATCGTTGCTCTGCTCAATATGACAAACTAATGGCTGGCAATGCGCTGAATCTACGAAATTATGAATATTTAAAATAGGCACTATCCTTATAAATAAATGGCATAGTTGCAATCTAAACAACTACATTCTCGCCTAAAAAGCCTTAAAAGTACTTTATGTTGTCCAACAGCTGCAATATTTGTCAAACTGTAGTCAGTTTATCAATCTGCTTGCCTTCGTGTGAGCAGAGTAAAACACAAGGGTGAAGAGGCTGTATGAGTCTGATAATACTTTAATATCTTACAGCTATCAGCCAATCAGAATCGAGAACCAGACAGAACTGTTGTATATACGTGTGTATATATATGTCTGTGTGTATATATGTTTGTGTGTGTGTGTGTGTGTGTATATATATATATATATATATATATATATATATATATATATATATATATATATATATATAGACAGATAGATAGACAGACAGACAGACAGACAGACAGACAGACAGACAGACAGATAGACAGATAGATAGATAGATAGATAGATAGATAGATAGATAGATAGATAGATAGATAGATAGATAGATAGATAGATAGAAAGAAACGCACTGTATATATGCACAATTTTCACATGGCAGGAGAAAGAAATTATGCATTAATTTTTAATTAAAAATAATGTTACTATGCAAAAAAAAAAAAAAAAACATTTCACTCTTATAGTTTCAGGGTAAAATATCACCTCAACACCCCCCCCCAAAAAAATTCCCCCAATAATCACATTTGTGGGATGGTGTAATTGTGCAGCAATGCCCTGATTTGTACATGGCCGGGAAAAGTGGCGTTTTGAAACTGCGGTGTGTTACGCGACACCAATGCGCTTCAAAACTTGTGAAGTATGAACAACCAGGCTGAGATGCAGAACATTATCCACCGCACTCAAATGTTTTGCAGAGTGACAGAAACCTGAACCCTTTACAAGTCTCTCCGCAATCGCCCGGGCATCCCATTATGAGTCCTCGTCGACCTGACTGAACCAACATAAAATCCAGCTCCGTTTTCAACCAGACAGCAATACGGAGCTGGAATAATGGAAGAATTATCAACAAGGCTTCAACTAGGAAAGGCTTTTCTCTCAATGCATTGCACAAACGAATCATCCTTAACACAGTGTAAGCTGATTGAGGGAAACACAATGATGGAAGCTCAATACCAATCCAACAAATAGGGGAAAAAAAGACGGCATGGGGGTCTTTGGTGAAACTGTTTTCTAGATTATCAAACTGTATTGCATGACAAAAAAACATGTGAACCACAACTTAAAAGTGAAATGATTACATGACATACAAGCATGCCGTCAATGTTTTGATGAAAACACAGATTATGATTGATGGATCCATTGTGCTAGCATAGTACTAAATGTTCATCTTTGGATGGGAGGGCGGATGACACTAAAAACAAGGGATTCTTTTCTGGAAGACTAGAGCGACTTGGCTTCTCGTTGAATATGAACAGCATTCAAGGCTCGTTCCTTCATAAACTGGCCTTCTTATGACATAACAATTGAGAAATATTGCAAATAAAACCAATTTGTTGCGGCCAAAAGATGACGTAGATGCCATCCGATAACATTCGGCGTCTGATTGGTTGATTTACAGCGGCTGGATTGACGCAAGCACGTCACGGCAAGCGGGAAGAACGTGTTTGTAATGTGCACAGGGAAGGGCGAGTGCATTATCATTTGAAACGAAGAAAACAAATACACAAAAATGGACGTCCTCTCCGTGTAAACAACTACAGTGACCCCCTTCTAAACACATAATGCCACAGGACTAGCGAATGACTCAGATGGAGAAATAAAAACTGATATCCCTTCATCTTCACGACAGCGTCCTCCCCCGTTTATTTCTCTTCCGTCTTCCCCCATCCTGAGTCGCCCCACGTGCCCTCAGAAGAGCAGACTCTGCCGCTGAGATATGCTGTTGACTGGAGAAAAGAAAAAAAAGAGGATGATTAGGTGATGCAAACAGACAGCGCTCAGTTGGCTCTAACTGTGCATGCAACATTGCACACGGTTAAGGGCATAGTTCACCCAAAAATGTAAAATTTACTATTTCCTCTCCCTTAAGTGATTTCAAACCTTTATGAGTTTCATTGTTCTGTTGAACGCAAAAGATGATACAGACAGGAAAACATTGAGAATAGAGAGAGAGAAAGAATCGTCATAGGACCTAAAGCCAGCAATTGAACTCTGGTCACCGTGAGCATCTCAACTTTATTATAACTTATATTATAATATCTTCATTTGGGTCCAACAGAAGAAACAAAGTCAAACCGGTTTGAAACAAGTGAAATGTGAGTAAATAATGACAGAATTTTCATTTTTGGGTAAACTATCCCTTCAAAACAAAATTCACAATCACTCGTAAGGGCCATCAGAGGGTATAAAGGGTCACAATAGGGACAGAAAGAGAGAGAGAAAAGCAGCGCTCACTTCATTTAAAGAACTGGGCATGAGAGTAGGTGATGCTTACCAAACCCAAACACACATCAACAAGCACCCAAACACACAGCCACCCAAACATGCTCAGTTAAAGCTCTAGAGAAGCCTGGGCTGTTTTCTTATTTAGTGAGGGAAGACGGGTGTTCGCTCAGCAAGCTAGAGTTTATTCTAGACTTTATTTACACTTGGGCTTTATGTAATAGTCTGGAATTTGATTTGACGCCAACTCATCGCTAATTCAATGTTAAAACTCGCTGCAGAAAAGTGCACTTTATGTCTCAGATTTATGTCTCCTTACACTTTTACTGTTAGCAAACACAGCAGACAGACTGAAGTCTATTTCATGATTTACTAAAGAATGAATAAACTAATAATCTTATAATGAACTGTAAATGCTATGATCAAGTGAGCCTGTATTCTAATATTTGATTATTATGAGTAATTACAATTTAAAACAGCAGTTTTATACTTTAAAATGTAAGTTTTAGATGTTTATATTATTGATATAAAGTTGAATTTTCAAAAGCCATTCACTACATCGCCTGTACATGGACTGTACACTACCTGACCAAAGTCTTGTCATTGATCCTAGATGTAAGAGCAACAAATAATAGCTTGACTTTTAGTTGATCATTTGGAAAAGTGGCAGAAGGTCGATTTTTCAGATGAATCATCTGTTGAACTGCATCCCAATCATCACAAATACTGATAAAGACCAATTGGAACCCACATGGGCCCAAGATTCTCTCAGAAATCAGTCAAGTTTGGTGAAGGAAAAATCATGGGTTACATTCTGTAGGGTCTGCATTGTTAGATCTGCAGAGTGGATGGCAACATCAACAGCCTGAGGACATTTGTGCTGCCCATTACATTACAAACAACAGGAGAGGGCAAATTCTTCAGCAGGAGAGCGCTCCTCCTCATACTTGAGCCTCCACATCAAAGTTCCTCAAACCAAAGAAGGTCAAGGTGCTCCAGGATTGACCAACCCAGTCACCAGACATGAACTTTATTGAGCATGTCTGGGGTAAGATGAAGGAGGAGGCATTAAAGATGAATCCAAAGAATCTTGATGAGCTCTGGGAGTCCTGCAAGAACGCTTTCTTTGCCATTCCAGATGACTTTATTAATAAGTGATTTGAGTCATGGCAGAGATGTATGATTGCAGTTCTCCAAGCTCATGGCAGTCATGAACAATATTCATTCTTTTTCCACTGCAGCATGACTTTATATTCTATACTGGACATTATTTCTGTTAAGTGACAAGACTTTTGTCTAAGCAAAGTCAGACCTTACTGTCTTAATTAAATAATTAAAAATCGAGGCATGATTATATTTTATTTAGCTAAAATAAGCGTAATCTATTCATATAAGCCACTTCTGATACCAAACGATCAACTAGAAGTCAAGTTATTATTTACTGTTCCTAAAACTTGAATAGGCAACAAGACTTTTGTCAGGTAGTGTATATGCATGTTAAATTTAATTTTAAAAGAATTGTTTAACACCAGAATTTGTGCAGAAAAACTACATCATCCATGATGCTAGACAAAAAAATCCATCATTTAGAGAGTTGCAGTGAGCAAAGCGTGCCAAATGGAGTTTTATGTAATCCAGGTTCCCTATGCTCTGTTTTTTAAAGACACTTGAAATCCATAGCTTCCATGAAGGCATGGGCCGGTATAAGATTCTGATTGTATGAAAATCTTGGATAAAAACATTTTTGGATAAAAAAAAAAAACACAATTTCACAGTATTGTGATTACTGCTCTAAAACAACAACAAGAACTCAATTTCAATTTAATTTTCCAAAATGAACGCAATATATTTGATTTTAAGAAACATTTATTTTGATGTGGAGGGTTTTTTCTGCTGGAGATGAAAACGAAATAAAAATAGAAAAAAAAAAGCTTAAATATATCGTAGGAACGGTATAACAGAATTTTAGCTGTTTTAAACCCTTGACTTTTCCAAACCACGGTAAACCTTGAAACTGGTTATCATCCCATGCCTACTTCCATGTAAACACTTTTGGTTTCTGTCATTTGCAGTGCTTCATGGGAATATAGTCCTTTTCCTAATTAAAGTATTGTTCCTATCTTTGTGCACTGCGTTTAAACTTTTAATTGCAGCAAAAAAAATAAAATGTTGTCACATTGTTTACATGGTTTGTTTGGTTCATTAACCGGCTTTCTAAAAATATCTATGAGGAAAATACTTCCAGATCCAGAGCTGTGAAAATGTAGACAAGCACTAATGCACTCTATTATTAGAAATGGCTGCAAACAGAAGTTATTTTTTATAAACGGTAATACATTGTTCTTCTCCAGGAGTAACAGTATTTATTTGAATGTATTTTTACATTACATTATAAATGCTGCATGTTGCATTTCGACTCATTCAGTCTAAATGTGCCAGCCTTTGGAGTTTCATTTCATCAGTGATTTAACTGAACCAAGAGCTCATGGATTAACATTCATATTTAGCAGCGACTTTAAAGCTCCGAATAAGCGTTGAATAATTATAAGCTCTGGCTGGACGGCTTCATCAATTCGTGAACTGAATATATTATAGGGTCTGAGTGAAAGATGAGTTTTTTTTTCATATTAAATAAATCACAGGAGAACCTGTCTGTGAACGCTTAATGAGGATGAATGTCTCAAAGGTTTCTCAGCTGAATAATCTCCACACATAAATTGCCAATTTTCTTGGGTGTAAAAGACGTTTTTAAGTTTATTCTACATGCAACAATGAATGGGGAAAAATCCATCATTTTGCAAATGTTTCAATCATTTGCTGAAAACCAACATGGCAACCCTGGATTTAACATGCACATCATGCGGACTGCCAAATTGGATAGTCTGTGTACATTTGAATTATGATGAGCTTATCATATTATACACAGCAAAGGAAAAGGGTGACAAATGAGAGGGGCTGATTATAGCAAATTGATGCATAACCTTTCAAACAACTTAGAGAATGATACTGATCAGTGTTTCCCCAACCCTGTTCCTGAAGGCACATCAACAGTACATATTTTGGATGTCTCCCTTATCTGACCGATTCATTTCAGGTTTTGGAGTCTCTTCTAATGTTCTGATGAGTTGTTTCAGGTGTGTTTGATTAGGAAGAGGTTGACTGTTGGTGTGCCTTTAGGAACAAGGTTGGGAAACACTGCTCTAAATTAAGGCAAAAACAGTAACGTTAATGTTTATGTGATAGTCAGTGTATTAATGTGACCTGCTTAGTACCTATAATTCAGTTTATTAAAGTCCACATGAAGCAGAAGTTACTGAGACGTATTTCAGTATGTTGATGTACTTCCAAGTGAAATGGAATATTGAGTAGGGGGCGAGGCTTTCTTTTGTATATCATTCCCTTATAGCAAACTAACGTTAAGAGGGGCGTGGCTAAGAATATTGAAGCTTGCCAAAACATTTTTTTCTTTCCAATGGATTAATTATTCACCTAAAGAATAACAGTGTACACTAGCAAAATAAACTTTGTAAATTTTGATTTCACACAGACTTAACCCTTGTGTGCTGTTGAGGTTGTTTTCATCCACTCTGGGGTGATTTTGAGTGTTAATTTGGCCATAACTTTCTCTGTGTTTCAGCAAATGGAACAATATTTGGTGAAAAATCTCATTTTGACACATATTTTAGGATAATGCTTTGAAAATGTAAAAAAAGGCTCAATATACTCTGGGGAAATTTACTACCCTTTCATTATGTTAGGGGCTGTTTTGACTTCCATTTTAATGACATGTTTTTGATTGCAAAGCTGCGGCACCATATAAACATTACTGTTTTTGTATGTGTGATGATGTGTTTTTAGATTTTAGCTTGCCTTTTAAAATCTGGCAGGGGGCAAAAGATGAAAATTAGCTCTTGTAGCTAACTCTGGCTTATTTACAGTTTCACTGTTTATTAACAAGCATTGTACTTGTTAAATAAAAAAAAAATCTGGCATTCTTGCTTGTTGCTGGTTTTCCCTGTTGGAAAGAGGTAAAATGTGAAATTTGTACTGTTGATCATCAATTGCAGCGCAAAGATGCTTAGTTTCTAGCTTTTATATAGAGTTAAATGGAGTAGAAAGTGTGAGTGTGTGTAAAATAAGCAAAATAAGCACTACAGCTCTCAAAACATAGTAAGTGTATTTAAGCGCACACACGCACTATAAGTTGCTGTTATACTCCATAAAACTCCATATAAAAGCCTAAAACATTTTTTGCACAAGCCTTTCTAAAGGGTTATTGAGTTAAAAAATGACAAATTTCACCTCTTCCCAACAGGGAAACTCATCAACAATTAAGAATGCATGACTTTGAAGGATATTCTGAGATCAGACATACCATGTTGTCATAAGCTTTTTCTTTAAAATGATGACTCCTCCTTTGGCTTGTCTTTACTTCAGAAAAAAAAATATTCTCTGCTTCCACAACCTCCACACTGCCTGGACTGGAAACACTGGATGTATATCTTCTTAGACATTGTAAATATGGAATTGTCTGTGGCAAGGATGCATAATGCTTCTTTAAAAACTTTTACCTTATGTGCAATAACCAAGATAAAAGAAATGTTACTATGATTTTAAAAATTTTTTATTTAACCCATGTGGTAAAGTCCAATGTATCTAATTTTGTTAAAAGTGGTTCTGTAAGATGTTTATCGCAGAGGCAAATTTAATTTAATTTATTCTTTATTTACTTTAGGTTTTTCTTGGCTCTAATTTATTTCCTTTTATTTGTTTAATTAATTAATTAATTAATTAATTACCATTTTTCGCCAGGGATGAGTGGGGTGGGATATTAATATAAATTGCAGTTGGTTGCTATTTTTGTCTATAACAATGTATGTAATATTATTTCCACCTGTTTAATAAAAATCTGATCACAAAAATAATGCATGATTATATTGTGTCATGGCTTTGCAATTAAAAAATGTCAAATAATGAAGCAAAAACAGTCACCGACATAACGAAAGCATAGTCGATTTGAACAATACACAAGGGCTAAATGCATGCATCAGAAGAAAAAGCTATATTTCTAATTTTTAAGCTGTGCATGTCCATGACATCTAAAAGTCTACCTACATACTCAGAGATTGAGTCTTTTTGAGATATCTGAGAAGTGATTCAGACATGGTTATGCAATTCCTGTGGGGCACAACTGGACAGTAAGTACAGATGAACAGGAGACTCGAGGGAAGAAAAGCGGTTTTGTTGTTTTGTGGCCTCCTGCATTAAGCGGAGGGCGACAAATATGTACCTAAGGTGTGCCGGAACCTTAGACATCTTTGCAAAAGCTCTGGAGCACAGTGAAGTGGTGGTGTTAAAATATATATATAATAAAAAAAGAAAAACACACATCAACGCACATACAAAAAGGCAGGGAAGAGAAAGAGACAGAAAAAGAGAGCGTGGAGAAAAACAAAGTTAGCACTTAACGAACTGCATAATAAGTTAGCACTTAATGAACTGCATAATACATGGAGCTTAACAAAAACTTCCTCTTGTGAACATCTAATGTGACAGCATCATTGTAACTGCGCATTATTGAGCTAGGACAAAGAAATAATAATGCAGATGGAGAAATATTAGAAAAGAATTGATGTTGAGGGGAAAACATCAAATCAGTGCTTAAGTGTGGTATCAAAATGAATTGAGGCGTTACAAGAGAGATGTGTCTTATTAAAACTGTAAACCAAAACAAACAGAGACAGGAAAAACACATGGAGTAGGCTTTAACTGAAAAAAGCTTGGAAACAGTTTTCCCTCAGAGAAGGCGAGTTCCATTTTCAAAACTTGGCCAAGTAAAAGCCTAACAATAATTATTAGTACCTTTAATTAGAAATGTTTGTTTAGACCTTTTTATTGACATTTTACTCAAAACAGCAATAAAAAAAACACCAACACATCCCTCCGCCCCACTACACCATTCATTAGAAATGTTTAGTTTACTTGAGAAAGTCCATTTTATTTTTTGTTATAAAAATGTAATAAAAATCTACTTAAGTAGTACATATGAATATTCTACAATTCATCAATTGTTTTTTAAATATAAGAGTCTTGGTAACTTGGTTAATATTATAGTTATCCTGAGTAAATTTTACTTTAAATGTTAAATAAAAAATATTTCATATAGTTTGTGATGCACACAAAAATACAGAATGTCTTTTAATGAGATGAAAACAAGATCCAGCAAACTGTACATACAGTTGAAATCAGAATTATTAAACACTTTAAGGTCAAAATGATTAGTCCCTTTAAATTATTATTTTTTTAGATAGACCATAGAACAAACCATCATTATACAATAACTTTCCTAGTTAACCTAATTAACCTAGTTAAGCATTTAAATGTCACTTTAAGCTGTATAGAAGTGTCTTGAAAAATAAATAGTAACATTATTTACTGTCATCATGGCAAAGATAAAATAATTCAGTTATTAGAGATGAGTTCTTAAAGCTATTAAAACTAATATATATATTTATTTATTTATTGTTATTTGTTTTTCTTCTTAAAAGTCACTTCAATTGCTTTATTTACCACTTTTTTTTGTTTGTCCCATGATATAATTCTCTGTGATCTTTATTTTACTTATTACTAGTATTATCGGCAACACTTTAGTTTAAGTTAGTTTAGTTTAACTGTTTTTTGGTAGTTACAAAATATGACTTTATTCTCGATCCCTAATCCTACCAAAAACCTAAGCCTAACTTCCACCTTACTAATAACCTTACTAATTACACCTTATTAATAACCAGCTAATTAGCAGCTAATAGTCTTACTTAATGGTTTGGTAATAGCTGGAATTGTGACCTAATATAAATAAAACAATCCACTTTTGTGTCTTATATGCATGAGATTATTATACCTGACAATACCTGGCTTGTGGTTTTACCTCTGAATTTACTCATGTTGAAATGTGTTCTTTGAATTGTATGCTTTATCAGAAAACAAAATAAATGTATATATTAAAAAAGAAATAGAGAATGACTGAGGGATAATATAAAACAAGGAGGAAAACACAACAATTATAAGAGAAGTATTAGAAAATGAGCATGATGATGAGTTTATCTCTTACATGATAAATAATAATATTGAGAATAATTATAAAAATGGTATAGGATCAGCTCAGCAGAGTCATATAAATGATGGGCTCAGCTGCAGACAAACAGTCTGATGTAAAATGCACACAAAACCTAATAGCTAAAAACATTAGTTTGATCTGATTAGCTTGCTTTATGCAATTTGTGGATGTCAGGAGACACAGGTCTACACTGCTAGTCAAAGGTTTGGACACTGGACTGAACCTATGCTTCTTTTGACTATTTAAAAACCCTTTAAATCTATGGGCTTCTGTTAAATGCTTGTAAGCACTTTTGTTATTTAAAATGTACCGTTTCTGATCATAAAATAACAGAAAAGTGTATCTGGCTTACAACAAACATGAAAAAATAAGGTTGGTAAGATTTAAAAATGTACAATAAGACAGTAAAATGTAACTGTGATTATATAAAACATTATAACTGATCATTTAAATAATTTAGAACTTTCTAGTTTAACAAAGTATATGTAATAAATATGTTGTGCTAAAAACGTATTACCAATAGTTAAAATATAACAAGTTTTTTTATTCAAGTTACAATAACAACAACAACATAGTAAAAAAAGTTACTGTAATTATATAAGCAATTATTACAGATAACTTAATTTAGAAATTTCTATTTGAACAGAGTATATATATATATATATATAACTAATCAGTTTTGTGCTAAAAATGTACTTTCAATATTAAAAACGAATTATCAATGCTTATCAATATCTAAAATTAGTTGCTTAAAATATACTGTATTTTTTTTAAACATTTGGTAACAAGATTCTAAAAATGTTTACTATTACTAACATAAATAAATGCACTCTCAAAGAATAAATCCTAATTTATAGTTTCTAATTTCTTAAAGGAAAAAACTTTATGATTACACAAATTTGAATATTAGATTACACGTGAACTCTCTCATTGCCAAATTTCACTTTGTGACCACAATTTCACCATTTAAAAAACTAAATTTAAAACAAGTAGGCATATCCAAACATTTAACCAGTCAAGTTTCAAGATTAAAGTCCGTTAGAAGTTATGCTAGAAGAAGTAGTTCAGGGGTATGGCAAAATTACTAGCATTAGTTCTAATTAAATACTACGAAGTCAAAATACTTTAAATATGCACTGTAATTCAATTCAATTCACCTTTATTTGTATAGCGCTTATACAATGTAGATTGTGTCAAAGCAGCTTCACATAAAAGGTCATAGTAAATAGGAACAGTGTAGTTCAGTTTGTAGTGTTTAAGTTCAGTTCCGTTTAGCTCAGTTCAGTGTGGTTTAATAATCACTACTGAGAGTCCAAATATTGAAGAGCAAATCCAACGATGCGCAGCTCTATAGATCTATAGCTCTATAGTAATAAAAAATTCCTGCTGCCTAAAATATTCTATTCAGGTCATCTCAACTTACATCAATCAAACTGACTTAAAATATATAAAGTTAAACCTTATATAACTATAAAAAACCTGATTAACGTTTTAAAAATATTTGACATATATTTGTTGCCTTTACAGTGTATCAAATACTTTAGAAGCTTATACTTAAGCTTGAATACTAAAAGAAACTCAAGGATTTTATTTTAAATATCAAAAGGAATTCAAGGAATGGGAATTTAAGTAAAATTAACATTTCATATTCAGATTTGATTTAATAATGGGGTATATGCACACAGACTTTTAATTTCAGCCAGCCAGTCTCAGAGCTGTGAGCATCTTTCTATTATAAAATTGCCACGTTTAGACACAATGGAGTACTTTTTAACATTTTTTTAAACAGAATTGTGTGTGTCGAGCATCAGTTAAAACAACTTTAGCACCTGTTAGCTTCCATTGTGGGGAAAACTGGATAATTTGGAGCCTTTGTCAGCTAATTTCATCTTCTGGGTTTAAAATAATTTTTGGGAAGATCTAAATCGGTGACGTAGCACGCAGCTGCTTATGGAGTGATGATACGTCAGGTTCTCGGTTTTATTCATTGTGGAGTTTTCCTATCCTATGAGAAGACCCTGCTTCTTAATTATTCACAAGAGCATGGCGAGGCAGACCTGCCAAGCTGTGAGACCCAATGACTGGGTGAGACCGCGTCTGCCCATGATATGGTTATATGTATTTGTTTTCATGATCCACAGGGTTTGTTGCATGTTTTTCCCCATGACTTTGTCAAGAGAGCTGTATGAGAATAGGAGAATGGCGGACTTTGTCTTTTATCAGTTGAGTTTGTTGCCATTCAAACATATTGCCTATATCCGTGCTGCTAGGATTTCTTTAATAATCAGTGATTTTCACTTCCTGATAGATATACAATATAAAGTGGGTCTCAGACGGGACAAGAAGCACTGCATTAAATGACATTTTCCCCTGCCATGTCTTTAAAATATGACTATTTATTTTACTCCAGTATTTTCAATGGAGTTTCTGCGCTTGCCTGCTGATCCTGACGGCGGGATGAGAACAACAAAATTAATACATAAGTCTATTTAACTGAATGTATTGTAATTATACTACAACATGTATGCTGTAAAAGAAACCTAATAAAATTGAAAATAGTCACATTAAGCTTTCACCTGAAGTTTATCGTTGGCTGAAAAACACTAGCTGTGCATATAGCCCATTCCTTAAAAACTCCACTATAAATTCTTGGATTAGTGGTGGAGGAAAAAAGATTTAGATCCTCCAGAACTGTATTCAAATGTGCTCAGTCACTTTACAGTCGCTCCCTGTCAAAATAGAGGCTTCTATTATGACTAAATAAATTCTGTCTGTTAGAGATTAATGCCAGTTGACGTGCTGCCGTTCACAGAAGATTCACAAACGCACTGTACGCTGACAGATGAATCTCAAAACCATCATCATAAATCATCATTCTTCTGCAATGAGCTTTTACCTGATTCTGACAGAGAGTTCGTCCTCATTCCTGGCTCCTTCTCCAGCTGAATTTCTTGAAGTGCAAATATTGATATAGCTAGCAGGGAGAAATACAGCAGTTACATTACCACAGAACTCAAACAAGCTCTATAATAAATATAAATAAATAATAAATATTACTTGTATATGAAAAATATAATTTTTATATGAAATGTATGTTGTTGATTATGTTTTTGTTATTATTAATTATTAGCACTTTTTTTATCAGATAAAAAAAAAAAAAAAATTCCAAATGATGGTTAACAGAGCAAGGAATTTTCACAGTATTTCCTATAATGTTTTTTCTTCTGGATAAAGTCTTATTTGTTTTATTTTAGCTAGAATAAAAGCAGTTTTTAATTTTTTTTAAAACAATTAAGGTCAAAATTATAAGCCATCTTGAGCAATATTTTTTCTACAGAACAAACCATCATTTTACAATGATTTGCCTAATTACCATAACCTGCCTAAATAGCCTAGTTAAGCCTTTAAATTGGACTTTAAGCTGAATACTAGTATTTTGAAAAATATCTAGTAAAATATTATGTACTGTCATCATGGCAAAGATAAAAGAATTCAGTAAATAGAAATGAGTTATTAAAACTATTATGTTGAGAAATGTATTGAAATGTCTCCGTTAAATAGAAATTGGGAAACAAATATACAGGTGGGCTAAAAATTCTGACTTCAACTGCACATATATATATACACACATACATACATACATACATACATATATATATACATATACATACACATACACATATATACACATCTTTTTTAACTGAATTAAATAAATAAATAAATAAATATTGATAATATATTGAAAATAAATGATTTGATGCACATTTATTTTATTTTGTTAGTTATATATTTAAATTGGAATCAAAAGGAATGCAAAATTGCTGGTTAAAATTGATTGAATGACTGCCTTAACAGCTCTACAATAGATTTGTGATGCAAAAAAAGTGGTTGAATTTCAGATTTGTTCACTCCAGAATTGTATTCAAA